>NW_015150580.1:69522-74618 GCF_000732505.1 Cyprinodon variegatus
CACACATATATATATATACATACATACACACATATATATATATACATACATACATATACACATATATATATATATATATACATACATATATATGTACATATACATATATATGTATAAAACAACTGATCTATTGTAAAAAAGCAAAAAAAAAACACAAATCAGGGCTGACACTTCTGCCATAATAGAGGAATCCTCCATAAAATATGCAACCAACTGATCCAGTCACTCTCATTAAAGTTAGCTGTTTTATTCAAATTCAACACTAAAATACTATTTTCCAGAGAATCCAATTTCCCTCCATCTAAATGATAAATATCAACTATATTTATTTTACAAATTGCAATTTTACCATTTTCAGTTAGATGAAAGATAAAAAGAAAATTCATAACTTCAACAGACATTCCAAAGGGAACTGAGGTAGAACATTCAGACTATCATTGGTTGGTTGAAAAAAGTATTACCTTTCCCTTTCTCTACAAGGTAAACTCAATAAATATTCAACAAGTTCAATGAAAAAATCTTGATAGTAATTTGGTACAGAAGTCTAGCTCAGGTTTCAAACATGCAAACAAACCACTGAATAAATTCCTTCACAGAAAGGAGAGAATTTGACAGCTATGTATTAGCATGCATCTAAATAAATGCTTTCTTTTATACCAACATCAAAGCCGTCAACATTGCTTTAAGGCCTTCACTTCACAATCAGTGCTGATCATCAGGATAGACTATCATTTCACTTTAATTTATTATCATGATGGGGACATTTTTTTTTCACAAGACTTGGTCATAGAGCTGTTGGTCTGCTAAAAAGTTGCACGGTGTCTAATATTCCCGTGAATAGGGTTACTTTTATTATGCTTGTAAAACGCCATTCTCTCTTAATGTGATTACATCAGAAACACAAAAAGCAATTAGAACCCAAACATCAAAGAGTAATTCCTCCATTTCAAAAGAAACATTATTACAAAAATTATTAAAACACTTTTTTTCCCTACTTCATTGTCTCGACAGCGGCTGATATTTTCCTTCCCTTGGATCTTCTGCAGAACAGTTGTCACTCTCTTGAAACTTAAGTGAAACTTACATGATTGTTCTTCTTTTATTTCCAAAAGTCTTTCTGACTGTGATCAAGTCGTTCCTCTACTAGCAGCGTTTCATTAAGTGGCTGACACTTCTCTGTTTTACAGAGTCTTCATTAATTTTAATTTAATAACATTTTTAACCTTTTTAAAATCCTTTTTTCAGTAGCTTAAGGAAGTGCTCTGTTGGTCAGCTGGTGGAATGGGGCTACATTTCTTTTGCTTACAAGAACAACATATATTCTATTACAGGGGTCTGCAACATTACATATGAAGCATAGATTATCTTTTATTGGGTATTATTTGGTGTAAAACATTCATGATAATAAATAAAATAGATAGTTTTCCAATCAAACTGAAAGAAAAATAGCTCTAAAAACATGTATGGTGGTTTTAATGTAATTTTCTTGAAAAAATTAAATTCAAATATCCTTTTTCAAACACCCTAATGCTTCTAGGAGTCGTAGTTAATATTATAGTACATTAGGTAATCCTTTATATAATTTCTAGCTGCTATTAAGAGCTATTGTAGAGGATCCGGCGAGCCACAAGTTGTGGACCCGTTCTAATGTATGTATGATCTGCTGGATTATCATTATATATTTTGTAGCATTTTTATCAACCAAATCAGTAAATATCTAGTGTTTAAAAAATGTGTAACCTTGCACTTTATGTGATTTAATCCAAAGCAACTTTGTCCACTCTGCTATAAAGGCAGTCAAGTAGCATTGGAGTTTTATTTGTAAAATACTGCAATGTATGCTCCTGTTGATTCAGAGGGAAACCATAGTTTACATTTTTTAAACCACAGTGTTAGTGGATGCTGTGACTGAGTCTGAGTCAGAGGATCAGTGCATTAAAGGTGCAGAATCTGAAATGGAAATCAAAGTTGCTCCCAACGTCCAAACTAATTGAAAGCATGGGAGTCTCAATATGTCCAAATGAATCTGTAAAATAGGCTAGGATACTGTGAGAATTAAAGACACAGGAAAGAGGTTATATTTGGCAAAAGCATTTAGGATCAAAAATCTATATTCAAAACCTAAGATGTGTGAAAATATGAAGAAAAAAAATTGGAATAAAGCAAGTAGGTTGAGATGGATTGGGCTGACAGCAAAAGAAGATGCAAGGCTCATGCATTCAGGGTAATGCTGGTTAATAAGTTGCAAGCATCCAAGGTCTGTGTTAAAAACAATATTTTTTTGTTTGGGAAATAAACAGAATCTCATACAGAGAGACAGCATTTTATTACATTTTCAGTGAGTGTATATGAGATAAGAAGGAGAGATCTAAGCATCAGAAAAGCAAAGAAATGAGTTATCAAACTAGAACAGTATAAAATCGTAGCAGTGAGGTAACTTTTTGAATGTAAACATAATGGTTTAGTTAGAAATTAAAGAAAAATAAGCTGTCATCCTTTATGTTATCTTTCGACCTTTTAATTAGACATTGCCTCATGAAATTACTTAAAACGCTTTTTTAAATGTGCATAGAATTGGGTCAGACTCATAAATCTGCAGCATTAAGACTTATTGGAAACAGCAGGAGGCTTCCTTGTTACAGCACAAAGCAATGACCCGAGATGATGGAGCTGCCACTCTGGCAGGAAGTCACACACAGTCGCTCCTCCTTAGCCCTACCTCTCAGTGATTAAAAGAACATCTGCAAACACAAGCAGTCCTCTCCACTTCCCTTTTTTATATTTTACACAAGCAAACTCCAGGAATCATTACCCCAGCGCTGGCTCATCATTAGCACATTCATAATTCAGTGTAATGGATTATTTAATTGCTCCATTAATCAAGAGAGCAACCCTAGCAGACTTTCCTGTGTGTTGGTATAATTATGGGCAATGCCTCTGTTAAAACAGATGCTCTGTTTGCAATAGTGTGATACGGAACGCTCCATTCTGCACTGCGAGAGCCCATAGGAGATTTTAGAAGCATATCTGAATAGGCTCACTTCAATGAAGGGCTTCAAGGGTAAAAATTATTACACATGTTCCAATCTATTATTTTTTGGGGGATCCAATCTGATCCAGATATCTATATTTTTAAATTTGCTTGGTGTTTCATAATGTATAACAAACCACAGTGACATTATCGTTGTTGCATAATAAATTGTGAATTAAATTAATAAAATTAATGGATTATTAAAATAATCGACAACTAATTTAGTAATACGTTAATCGTTAAATGGAGTATAGACACTGTAAAATATGCCTTTAGCTGACAGAGTGACTCACTTAGAGCAGTTATTATATCTAAATTGTAGAAAATATATATATACATTTTGCATCTAAGATAAAAAAAAGTGTCTTTTAATATGGTCTATCCAGAACTCCTCAAGTGGACACGTTTTAGTTTTACCAGGTTTAATTTCATTAAAAAAAATCTTCTTTAAGGAACCCTTGGCTGTCCGATTATTAATAGAAAAAATAAGCAATAGATTAATTGATTGGAAAATAAATGTTAGTTGCAGCCCTAGTTCATTCAATTATTTTTTCTTTTTTTTAACTAAATTTACAACTCTATATTTCATTCTAACTTTTATAAAAAACTTTGCTACAGAGATGTTTAATCTGAACTACAGATAGCCAAGCAGGAGGGGGTGGGGAAACATTAGACTTAAGAATGTAATGCAAGTGTAAAAAAAAGCAGCTGCTGCTGTCCAAGATTTTTTCCACATTTAAAGGTCAAAGACATTGATAGATAGAAAAGCTGTTAAATCCCTCTACAACATTATTTTGAAGCAGTGTAATTCAATGAGCCTTTATCCAGGGAATTTTCAACAATTATTCTTGTGACAACTAGACTTTATATTTTGATGTGAAGTCACATCAACTCACCCGGTAAAATAGGAGATGAAAGTTTTGGTAAAAAAATATTTAAGAGCATATGAGGAAAACCTTTTTTGAACATCTTCAACATTTCAATCTTCACGACTTACATGTAAACTTAACGTTTTGTTTTTCAGGTAAGAAAATGAATCCTTTCTTAGCAGTATTTACTTTTTATGTTGTGGTGAACAAACATCTACTTTCTAGTTCACAGCTTCAGTGAACTAGAGGCAAAACAAGGAGGATATTTTGACCAGAGCTGCTGCATGATTGCATCATTGTTTTAACTGCCTTCTATCCACTACCTGTGCAACATTAGCTTAACGTGACCATGGAGAAGATGAAGGAGATCATCGTCGACTTCAGGAAGAATCGGCCTAACCACGCTCCGCTGCTCATCAACAGCTCAGCTGTACAGATGGTCAGCAGCACCAAATTTCTGCGGGTGCACATCACAGACAACCTCACTTGGACTGAACATCTCCTAATTGGTCGAAAGCGCTTTTACTTCCTGCAGAGGATGAGGAGAGCCCACCTGCCCACACCCATCCTCCCCACTTTCTATAAAAGCACCATAGAGAGCGTTCTGATCAGCTTTCTCACTGTGTGGTGTGGAGGCTGCAGCGCCTCAGACTGGAAGAACGTAAGGTGAGAACAGCAGAGAGGATAATCGGGGCTCCTCATCCCAGTGCTGCGTGTCCCGAGCCTGTAACATCATCAGTGACCCCTCAAACCCCCACCATGGACTGTTCACCCTGCTGCCCTCTGGGAAGAGGCTTCGCAGTGTTCAATAAAGGGCCATTAGATTCTGCAACAGCTTTTGCCCCACTGCCATCAGACTGTTGAAAAGTTGAAACTCTAAACAAGACAGAACTCAAGACTCTACGTCACACTTGAAAACATCATATTTGCACTACATGGCAAATTTTCAAATCCCTTTAAATAGAACTCAACTCAGTGTTCTACTGCATTTTGCACCGTTTTTTCAAATCACTGCTGCACTTTATAAATGGTAATGTCCATTTCACTGCTGTAAGCTGCTCATTCTCTGTATAAAAGCTGTATGCATTAAATTTCATTTTGTACACACTGGGCCGGATTTATCAAGATCCAATTTTGCGTGCAGTAATTTGCGCTTGCAAACTGGAATTTTGCGCGAGGAGCTGAACCATGGTTTG
>NW_015150580.1:75820-78428 GCF_000732505.1 Cyprinodon variegatus
GAGTGCGCAGTGAAATAGCTCACGTTTTTAAACACACGAGGCCACATTTCCTATCCATGACGCCAATCACAAAATGAGAATAAAGTTTGTCTAAATCTAAGTTAACGTAAAACAGAATGCTTTTAAATATTTGCATAGGGTGCCTGTTTATGAGGTTTTATTATTCTTCCTCCTCCTCACTTGACAATCTGCACAATAAGGCTTTATATTCTGAGTTAATATTTGATACTTTGCCATCAATACCTTCGTCTTGTAAAGCCATTGTTTTATGCCCTGATAAACACGCTTGCATGATATGCATCCACTTTGGCCTAATTTATCTCATGCTTTCCTTTATTAGTGTCAATAGTTTTTAATTTTTTACATATTTCTCAATTTCAGACATAAAAATTCACATATCTACCATTAGTTAAGGCCAAAAGAGAGCATAAACAAAGTATCGATATAAGTCCCTTCCATGGCTTAATTTCCTTTAGAACTTGCAGCCAGTACATCTGTGATGAATATTCCAGTGATGATGCTGGAAGGCTCGGAAACAGATTAAGAAATGGTTGACATGGAGGTACTTGTCATCTGATTCCAGCAGCTGGCATGATCTGTGAGCTCTAAATCCAACACTGTCATCAGTTATTTGTCAAACAAAAAGAGATGGAGGACTCTGGAAATCATCCTCTTTATCAATGCTGAAAGCTCCGCACTAGAGTCTGAACATGGCACTTTAGTCTGAGTGACATTTGACTGTTATCACTGTGGAGAACATTATGTATTTTGGATATTTTGCTCGGTGACAGGCAGAGACCCGTAAACAATCATAGCTGCACTGCGTGATAAAATAAAAACAGCCTTTGTTACATAAGCTAAATCTCTTTGTGTCCAGAAACTAGTTATTTTTCTCATCTGCATCCTCTGCCAGTTTATACTTAAAATAATTTATGCTCTTTTGTCTTGTTCTGGCTGTTATAACAGAGTGGGAGAGGCAGGGAATTAATATGTATTTTATACTCCTCCATATATACAGGAGTCAAGAAATGAGCCTCAAATCCAAATAGAGCCTGAGTTAATGGACCTTCAGTCAATACCAACATAGAACAAACAAGTAAATGATTTGTGGTTACTGTCAAGATGTTGGCAAAGCTACACAGAGCTTAAAACCTTCTGCCAATATCACAGCCTGAGCCAAAAAAAAAAAAAGGGGGGGCTATGGCAGGCAATGTTTTTCCATTGTCAGACAAGCCAATGTACTGTAGTGCTTGTTGGGGAATAAAAACATATTCATCTCAATGGAGTGACATTTAAATAAGCAGGAACCATTTTCTCCCTCAATCCCTACGTCCTCCCCTCCTCTCTTTCCACACACCTCCTTGGCACAGTAATTTTAAGCTGTCACAAACAAAATCCTCCTCATAACCCTCTTCCAAATGTCAGCTTCCATCAAGCTGCATGGTGCCCCCCACCCCCTTAAAAAGGTGCTTTAAAACTTTTGTCAGGAGTTCAAGCATACAGTACATACATATTTATGGGCTCTCACAAATTCACTCCTGAGCAGCGGCTCCAGCAAATAAAGCAACGACTGAGCAACTGATCTGACTGTTACTTGACTCGACCTTTAACTAATGCTGCCCAACGCGCACGTTTATTTTTCAGTCGAACTGCTTTAGAAAAATGTGAGCTTCTTTTTTTTTTTTTTTTTGACAGAGAGGTTAATAATCAGCCCTCAGCTGCATGGCATCAACTCTTATCTTCTTAACCAGATACTAAGAAAATGCACTGCTGGCTTAACTTTTGGCACCAACATCTGGGAATGTTTGGAGAAAATTAGAGATGCACCGACCAGGAGTTTTTTTCCAGATTGCTTCATCATTTTGGAAATTATAGGGGAATTATAGAGGAAGTAGTTCCTAATCTAAATGAATGTCCCACTTTTACTTTTATTTTTTTGAATTTCTATTCAACTCAAAAAATGTACCTCAAAGTTGGTTGATATACGTTGTTAAGTGAAAGTTGTTGAATTCTCATACTTTCAGCACCATTTACTTGAATATGTAGGATAACAATGATGCATTCTCTTTGTAACTGGGGATTGGATGATCAAAAATATAACAAGAACATTGTGTAAAGAATGATTTCTCACTGGGTAAGTCTAGATTTGCTAAGGAAGCACTGGTTTGAGGGTGAGCCCATAAATCTGCATTAAACGTGATAAAAATCTAAAAGTTTTCTTTCTCTTTAAACCTGTGAGGCATGTAGTGTGGTAATAAGTATATATATATATATATTATATATATATGAATATATATATTAGAGCTGCAACTAGCGGTTATTTTGCTAATTGATCTGTTGATAAGTTTTTCGATTAATTGATTAATATTCGGATAGCAAATGGCCTCTTAAAGAAGATGTTTTTACTGAATTTAAACCTGGTGACACTAAAACTTTTCAAATAGACGTTTTAAACTGAGCATATTCCTAGATTAATCTGTTTTAAATTAGATGCAAAATCTAAATCTATTTCTTCTCACAATTTTGGTATAACTACTGAGTGGGTTTTAATATCATATAAAAGCATGTGTGTGTATATATATATATATATATATATATATATATATAT
>NW_015150580.1:79257-85063 GCF_000732505.1 Cyprinodon variegatus
ATATATATATATATATATATATATATATATATATACACACACACACATACATACACACACACACAAACAACATAACTTTCCATGTCTTTACAATGCGAACGACCTTTGTGACATGCAAACTTAACTAGAAAGTGTTAGCACTGCACAATCTCAAGAGTCGTTTTCTTTCCCTAAGTGTGAGGGAATAAAATCAGGGGAAAGGAAGAGAAGCTAATCAACTCACGCTCTTCTGCGGGATTTTATGAACTCTCTGCTACTGTTTAAGAATGCACAAAGGGCAAGTAGCGTCGATAAGTCAACATGCTGCTACAGCCCGAGTGGATCCAGACTCTTCAGCCATGAAAGAGAGAGAGATCTAATTGCAAGTGGGAAAATAAATTAATTCAGCCGCAGAACTGCTGGAGGGGGAGTGTTAACACGCTGACCGTGACGAACATTTGAACATGTAAAGACAAAAAGAAATGTCCTTTGACATCAGAGAGCAGAACAGGTTGATCAAGTACAGGTGATGAGATGAAAAAGGGAAACGTGCAATGCAGCATCTGCTGGTAGTTGAAATCAGCTGGACTGGTTTAGCAGCATAACCACATTAGCTTAATTTAATAGTGGATAACCACTTTAGAACGTTCTTTTATTGTTAGTGCTGCTCAAGGTGATCTGATTTTGATCAAAAAAATTAAGCTAGATCAGCCCTTAATTTAGTAAGATACTAAAATAAATCCATTATTTTTCAAAACATTAGATGTGCATTCTAAATACCCATCATATGTTTAAGTGCAGTAAGGTTCATGAATGGTAAGGAATTGAATCCTTCGAGCACTAGTATGACATATAAACCCCAAATAAATGGCTCTTTTTTTTAAATGATTTTTATAATGCTTGAATCAATCTAACAGTCAAGGAAAGCTAAAGCTTTTACACAGGTGGAAAAAAGCACATACATATCTGGAAGCTGCAAATTTGGTTTTCTGTCTTTAAAATGTGCAGTTAAACATAAGCATTCAGTTCCAGAAAATCCTCTAATTTGGAAAAATAATCTTCAATCTTGTCACGATCAAATTTTATTTTCACTGTCAAAAACAACCTGACCTCTGTGCAGCTAGAGCAGTGATTCCCAACCAGCGTGTACCCCTGTTGTTCCGTGAGTGCATAGCAAAGGGTAAATACAAATATTTTATTTCTTATGTAATAAAAGAAATAGGGCTGGGATCTGTTTTGCTTTGTGAGGACCAAATTGAAAAATTAAACAAGCTTTTATCAACCAAAAAGTATGTTTTTCTTATATGTCTGAGTTCACCTTCAGATGTAACACACATCCAAACCAAGCAGAAGAACAGACTGGATGTAGAGCAGGGGTCCCCAACCACTGGGCCGAGGACCGGTACCGGTCCGGGAGTCATTTGGTACCAGGCTGCACAGAAAAAAGTATATATATATATATATATATATATAATTTATCGAGGAGTCTGAGTGATGTTTTATTTTGAAAAATATAAAAAAATTGCGGTATTCTCTGCCAATTACATCAGTCGGTGCATTTGTGCCTCTTGACACAGG
This sequence comes from Cyprinodon variegatus, assembly GCF_000732505.1. Taxonomy (NCBI): domain Eukaryota; kingdom Metazoa; phylum Chordata; class Actinopteri; order Cyprinodontiformes; family Cyprinodontidae; genus Cyprinodon; species Cyprinodon variegatus. Next base: position 80,815 of record NW_015150580.1, read on the forward strand.
TTAATTCAGTTCAAGACTCATCCTTTCTATAACTTCCTATCTTTGTGAAGTGGGATTTTCTGCGGTTACAGAGACGAAACAAAGCTACGGAGGAGACTGGACATCAGAAGCATACTTCATCTGTCATTTTCTTAGATCACGCCTAGATGGGACCGGCTTGTTGTTTTCTTTTTATGCTGTTTGTATTTGATTTTATGCCAGTCGTATCATTTTACCCCAAATCACCCCCCCACCCGGGTCGGTCCGTGAAAATATTGTCTGACATATAGAGGTCCGTGGTGCAAAAAAGGTTGGGGACCGCTGATGTAGAGAACAGTCTGGGATCAGCTGTTTTTCACACTGAGCTATTGCAGCTCATCAAAGCAACTCAGGTGTCTTGATGAAAACATAAAACTAATTAAGTCAGTCTGACTTTAACTTTTGTTCTGTATTTTGTTCCCAATTTATCAAGTTTAAATGTGATGTGTAAGAGAGTTACTCAGAGGAGCTCCAATTTTTATAAATAAAGTTTTATAATATGATCTTATATTGTATTTATTTCGATTCTTTACTAAATTTCAGGCAATATATAAATTTTTTGAGATAGAAAGCATTCAATGCCAGAGAATTAAATGCTCAAATTAAAAGTAAAGCAGTAAGTTCGGTAAAGTAGTAAATCAAGTAGTTTTTATCCTATAAACAGCTATTGTATGTTCCACTTTTGGACAACCATCAATAACTTTGACTAAGAAGGGTAGGCATGGTAAGACAGAATTCACAAAAGGGTACACAAGTCAAAAAATGTTGGGAAGCATTCCCTATCAGGGAATCACAGTACTTTTTGCCTCACCCTGTCCATTTTTAACTGTGCATTTATGCTGGATTAGATCAGGAAATCACTAATTGAATAGAAAGGATAGATAAAAAGCCTTCTGTTCTTTTTGCACATATGACCCAACATACATACTGTATCAGTGATACAAAGCAACGACAATGGACATGCGCCAAATGCCTGAGCTGGTCAGTGTGTGAGCTATTCACTTTCTCGCATAACCTTTCTCCTATGTATTTGAATTGGCGATATGTGAATTCAGAGATTTCAACCATTAAAAATACTTAAAATCATATAGAAAATGCATTTACACAACATTCTAGTTGACAAATTTATATATATCCTCTTATTATTCAACCATGATGACAGGTGAAGCACTGCCTCACTTGTCTTCGCTAACTGCACATCACTATTCAAGAGATGTAAGTGTGTATCGAGTTTTAAAAACAAAAACAAATGAATAAAGGCATCAGGAGTGTGATGTCATATTTTCCCTTTATACAAACAAATAATAAAATAAGAATAGTAAAATATTTTGAAATGATTAATATTTTCTTTTTTTCACTCTAGCATCTAAAAAAGATAATCTGGTAAAATTCCTAAAATACCCATTAATCAAATGTTTAAATTGCCTACAGTGTTCAGATCAGTGCGCCTCTAAAATTAAGCATTTTGTTTCTAACTTAAATTTTAAATCTTTGTCATTACAGCTAAACACCCAGCATGAAAGGTCAGTCTGGTTCCGTGTGTATATTTTTTTCCAGTCCAATGCCTTGCATTAGACTCAAGATCTGAAGCCTTAATATGGCTGCCAGGGAGGCAACAAGCATTTAATAACAATGCAATAGTTCCTCACAGTAGTGGTCCAGTGTCGCTCATACACCCCGCTGTGTGCAGATGGTGCGTTGTCTGTGATTTACCAAAACACTTTCCTTTCCTGAGATCCTCTCCCTGTCCCCACTAAACACACAGACCCTAACTAAGGCCTTTTTTGTCAGGTCTATTTAACTCTCATCTCAACAAAAACAGCTCAGTTTTTGCTCTGCAGCCCGTGCAGCCTCATTTCATAACAGGTCAGCTGAGGTGGCTTCCCCCCCAGAGGTGATGTGTCTGTGTGTTATCTGTGTGTGTGCATTTGTGCGCATGTTTTGTTAGCAGTAAGATCCTCGCATGTGCCTCTCAGCCTCCCGCAGCGGGGGACATCTGGAGGAGGCGTTACCATGTACACAGAGAAGAAAAGGAGAGTAGAGGCCAGAAATATAATCCTCCAAGGACAAAACGGCCTTTCATTACCATACAAAGGGGAAACTAATGGCGACGATTTATGCGTATCAACAGTTAATGTTGCCATATGATAGTCACCTTGCCAAATCAGCCAAAAACTCATTCTCCCTTACAGCAAATCAGCCCGCTCCTCCCTCAACTCGATTCTCTCTGCAATTAGGACACATTTTGATGGAAATGACCCCTAATTCAGCACAAGGGAGAGAAAAAAAGGTTGAACTCAAACAGTTTCACAAGGTAGATGTTCATTATGAGCCAGCAGGGAAGAGTCTCCTCTTAATAGAGTAAGCCATAAACATAGCTCTTCATCAGCAAGCCTGCCATTTGATCTCACCTCTGGGTGTTCAGCGCTGGGCATCTTCATTCATTTCTTCTATGTTTACCCAATAATGGACTCTTCCAGGAGAGTTGTCAAAGTGAAAGTGTTCCAGCATGTCTGCTGGGCCGGTGATTAACGAGCGAATTAGAAAACAACTTTGGGTCACCTTCTTTAACGTCAGGACAAAAATGCTGACAGAAGAATCTGATGGCCTAGTGTTGCTGCTTTTAGTTTTTTAGAAAACATTTCTAAAGTATCTGCAATGCCAGATGCATAAAACCCTTAAATCCCTTGAACTTTTTCCATGCGGTAACCTCAAAATGTATTTTCCTGGGATTTAATGATAGGTAAACATAAAGTACAGTAGGGTGTATTTGTGGTGGGTAAAGAAAAGGAAACCTGACTTAAGAAACCTCTGTAAGTAAAAATCAAAAATGTTTTAAGCTTATTTGTTTATCCCAGCTTACTTTAATAAAACTTAATTAAAACCAAGCGCAACAAATTGTTTTCCTTTAGGAGTCACCTAATTATATATAGAGAACACCCACAGCTAAAGCTAAAGAAAAAAATAAGACAGATGGGGAATAAAGTTAGAATAGAATAGAAAATCCCTTTATTGTCCAACAATGGGGAAATTCTGGTGTAAACAGCAGCAGCAAAAAGATTATAGAAAAAATGGTCACACAAGTATGGACCTTTGAAAAATGTATAAGAATAACATAATAACAAATATGGTAAAGTTTAAGTTATTACAACAGCAGAGTTAAATATCTTACAGAGTACAGGAAACAAAGAGCTCCCTTTAAACATGAAGCAGCATCATGATGTGGGGAGGCTTTAATGGGGAGAAAATCTGACAATTTTACCTTCTTTTTGTCACTATTGACGCACATTTTGTGTGGTTAAGGCAGCGGCAAATGCAGTGATGCTTAACTTCAGCTTTTGAGATTTGTTTGAATCAATTTTATTTAATTTCTTGGTTGCAAACGGCACATGGAATCCCCATTGCATCGAAGTCTTTAGTTGTAATTTCACAAAATGTTAATAAAGTTAAAATAATTAAACTTAAAAGCCAAAACATTGAATCATTTGTTTTTTCTATATTAGGCTTCTCTCTGATGAGGGGGCATGTGGCTCTGTCCACCACTGTCTTTCAAATGGTGGTTAGAAGCACTCTGCTTCAGCTGAGTATATGCCATCTCCTGTCACAGGCAGTTTACAAGACTTGAAACGAGGACCGCCATCTGTCCCGCCTCTATGGGGTGCACAGAGGGACGTTTTGCAAAGCTTGGACATGCCTGACTTCTCCTAATGCTTCACAAATGTTTAGATATGTTACATAAGCTATGAGCCTGTTATACTTGATGTGGAGGAGGGACAGTAAAGACTACCTGTGGAAGAAAGAAAAATAAAGTGCAAGGAAAAGGAGAGTTAAAAGGGGCTTTAGAAAGCTGCCTGCCTTTTCAGGCAGACAACTGCGCCACAGGGCTGCGTTGGTGTTGCTGTAGGGTACTTATAGAGAGAAGAAGTCCGAAGGAAATTCAAATGCCAAGACTCCACATGGGGTTGTTTTTACACTGTTGAAGGAGGAGTGTTGCAACCTACAAAGTTTCCACATAGCTAAAGTGAATTTATCAGACATATTGAAATAACAGCTAGATAAAGCATTGGCCAATACTGCTCAGTGAATAAAGTCTTTTAGGACTGAACTTTTGGAGAGCGTTTTGTGGTTTTAGAGTTAGAAATGAGGGGGGTGTTGAAGCTCTTCCAAGATGACAAGTGCATGAAAAAGCTTTCTGCAAACAGCAATAACTGTGGTTATCTGTGGGTGTCTG
>NW_015150580.1:85133-86837 GCF_000732505.1 Cyprinodon variegatus
AAACTTCTACTATATGTCCTTCATTCTTACATTTTTCTGTAAATACCGGGTACTTTTTTTTTTTATTTCAATTAAAAGGCAAAAACCTGGATCCCCAAATATAATATGCAAATAAAATCTTTGCAAACATGCATATGTTTAATAAAACGTATTTTCACCAGTTTATTGAATTGCAGGGAATAGCAGGCAACTGTAGAAATCTTTTTCAGGCCGACTGCCAACATTTAAAAGCCTGGGGCTTTTATAAACAGGCTTTTAAATAAAAATGCATATTAAGGGAAAACTCTACTAAAAACATCTGACAGTTTGACAACATCATCACCTGTAAAACAGCACCAGGTGGGATCTCTAGGAGACTTTCTACACATAGTGTCCTACTTACACGGCATTTAAGTTGAAAGAGATCAACCAGTGTTTATCTATAGAGAGAAAATGATGCTTGGTATAAAACAAATTGATGCAGTCCTCCAAAAAAAATGCATGTATCAGATAATACAAAATACTTGATCAATATGCCGACTGATTAATTAAAGAATCCCTGTTTAAAATTAGAATAAGGCACTTGACTTTAAAATGCGAACTATTTTGAAATCAAACATACAGTAAAGCTCTGGTGTGGTGGCGGCAGCAGCAGGGCTAACTGCAAAAAGATCTATATTAGGTTAGTTAAAATGCATAAATATGAAGCCAATAAAGGCATTAAAGCAGAGCAGCTGCTGAACAACACAGGAACCCTAAATAAAAAATAAGAAAAAAATGTAATCTAGCACAGCTCTACCCTTCACCCTTATCAACTGGTTATCATTTCAACAAACAGCCTCTGTTGTGTCTTATCTTTATTGCTGCTTCTAGTTTCCCAGTCAAGCAGTAGTGAATTATATCCCCTATATATGACTTTCTTTCTTTTTAAAAATGTATTTCTAAAGGCTTTACAGCAACAATAATAATCTGTAGTGTGAAAGGCATGCTGGGCTTGCAAGTAGATCTTGAGTTTTACAAGCTACAATTTAACCTACAGGCAACGATTTTGTAGCCACACTGTTGTGGTTTGCTTTATATTGTGCAACTCTAAAGAGGAAGAAAAAATCTATAGCAGACTGACACATGACGAATAAAAGATTGGGAAACATTGCAGCTTGCTAACCATTTTGCCATAAATGATTCTTAGCCTAGGATGTAGAGCTTTTTAGAAGTGGCCTGTTAGGGTAATCATCATTGAAGATGTGTGAGTTTATCACACCTTGGTGTTGGCTGCCTGTTGAATGTCAGAACTGATGTTTTAATCTAATTAAGACAGTTCCTCTGTCTGGAAATATGGTTATAATCTTCATTTTTTATGTAGCAAAGATTTGGAAATGGAAATGAGAGCAGTGTCCTATTTTGATAAGGATGGACCAATGGATGTCTAATCATCTGCTAATGTGTATGATGTATAATATGATGATATGGCAGACTGGAGATGTATAAAATGCATTTTTAACTGTTAATGGGGGCCACTTCCTGAGAGGTAAGCCTGGAGGTGAGCAGCTGCCTTCTGTAAACTCTAAACAATTTCTCCGATCTGAGTAAGATTACAATTTCTATCAGAATCTCTTGTCATGTCTCTTAGTTATTTAATACATATAAGTTATAAAATGTAGGGCTGCAACAACGAATCGATAAAATCGATAAAAATCGACTTTTAAAAGCGTTGGCAACGAATTT
>NW_015150580.1:88138-96637 GCF_000732505.1 Cyprinodon variegatus
TTTGTGGATGGACAGCTACATTTCGCATGTAAGTTTGCGTAGTTTTAACACAAACATTTATTATTCATATTGCACCAGTACAGTTAATGAGCAACCTGTACTTGTGTGCTTGTTTGTTCTGTCTAAAATGTTTATTTTGGAATAAAGAGGTTAATATAAAAAAAATATTTTGGGTCCGATTCATCGATTAATCGAAAAAATAATCGGCCGATTCATCGATTTTTAAAATAATCGTTAGTTGCAGCCCTAATAAAATGTTATTTAAAGAGTGATCTCTTTTGAGGGAAAAGAACTGGAGAGATAGAGCGTCAAGGTGCAGACACAGAGCCTATCTTTAACAGGACAAAACAGAACGAAACTTAAATCTACGGAGGGTGCTTTAGGTTAGGGTGTAGGGCTAATCTAATCTCTGATTTCTTCCTACCAAATCCAATAAATGTTTTTTGTTCGTATTTAAGTTTCATAACAAAAACGAAACATGTTGCTCTCAGAAACTAGCTTTTATTTCAATCATCCCCTCTAGGAGGTTTTCTTTATTTAACGCGCAACAAAGTCCATTCAGTGAAAAATGCTAAAATATAACACCCTAAGGGCCTGATTTTCAAAGATTACAAATAAGAGGTGCATCATTGCACCTACATTTTTTTTTCTTTGGGTGCATGTAATAAGTGGGCCTGTCGGGGTTGATCGCTGTGCAAATAGTAAGACGGACATTAAAATAAGCAGATTGCATGTTCTAATGGCAGCTAGAGAGTGGCTGATGAAGAAAGATGAGCTTCTAAGCCATAGAAATGGACGTAAATATTATTGAAATAATTATAATCATAATACTAAATGATATTCACAACGCACCTTGTAGCCTAGCTCAAATTTCTATAAAAAAAAGTAGAAAATAAAACATTCGCTTTGTGCACTTTGATCAAATATTTAATTTATTTGCATGCAGCAGCCAATCAGAGAAGATTAATTGAACTTTAACCTTAAAAAATTGTGTAACATTTTACTTAGCTTAGAAAATAAGCCACTTCCATACGTTTTTATTTTGTGGTTTGTGAAGTAAATAAAGCTGTTTAAAATTTTCATGACCTAGCCTTTACCATTTAATGACTAAAATTTAGAGTGGAAATGCTAACCAGGGCCTCAAAGGTCATAAAAATGTCTATATCCAACCCACTTGCTATTTACAGTGACTTTAATGGCCAATTTTATCTCTTCCTCAAATTGCACGCATATTGCAGGGCTGAACAAATGTATCTACACCGCTGCCATATGAACGACACGCATATCTATGAGGACATCTGTATTGCCGGCGAGATGAGGCAACTGCTTTCATTAGCTGCACTGATATAATGAAAGGCTGCAGATGCAGAGGAGTAGAAGCATTGGGCTTCTTTAAGCCAACAAAGCCACAAGGCATCTTTTAGCGCGATGGTCCGTCTCACACCCTTAGAGCCTGCCCTGCAATTAATGATGCACTGTGATTTTCCTGCAACAACCTCACATCCCTGCACTTGCGTTGATTCTTACATTTAAATGACTAAGATGCAATTAAAGCTTGGGTGTATGACAAAAACACTTTAAAGAAATAGCAGCTGAGTTTTGTAAGCTATTGCATGATAAAGACCTGCTATGATGGTAAAAAAATTAATTTTAAAAATGGACCAGAACAAGCTTTTTCTTGTGCGATAACTTTGAACAAAAAAAGCAATCACAGTTTTTATATTACGTTTTCTCACCATTTACTTATTATTCAATTCCTGATTTGAAGAGTCTGTGAGATTATAGAAAAAAAGGCTGCTTAACGCATGTTTCTCATACTTCCCAAACTGCAGTTTCATTACAAGTTAGTTCAATATGAGTGATGGTTGTTATCCCCACAGCATGATGCTCCTACCACCATACCTTACATGTTCTTCTAAGGTCTCGAAGATTTTCAAATATGCAAATCTTTCTCTTGAGTGAGCAGGAGGCATAGGAGCTATGAGAAGGGAGGAGCATTGCTGCTTTCTTCTCCATTACAAAGAGTAAGATCCTGGCCTAGTAAACTAGACCCACCCGACAGCGGCCAAAATCATTTTTGCCTGCGAGTTGGTCTAGCCTCGATCAATACCCCAGGTGCTAAATCTGGTGGGCCAATCACAACGCAGAGATGTTTTTGGAATGTGTGGATGCAAAGCAGGCGCGGTTTTGAGGGCGTGACGACAAAGCTGCGCGACGCTGGGGGAAGCACAACAGTAGCATGCACTGCGTCAGCAGCAGCTTTCAATGGAGCGCTCCATTGAAATTTAAAAGTTCTCTTTCTGTTGCTGGTGTTCAATAAAAGTATGTTTAAAGATAATATGAGGCGAGAATATTATACTTTAAAGAGTCACTATATGGTCAATTTAACGATTTAAAGCGTAATTAAAAAAACTATTTCCGAAGTTGAGAGCCAGGGCTAACCCCAGCCCATCTGCAGCAGCCCTCTCTCGGCGTGTGTGAAGGACTGCTGGCTCTGATGGAGATTTTTGACTCAGCTTTTGAATCAGTTTTAGAAGGATTAGACTTGGGGTTTTCGTTGAAACATACGCGAGAAGAGGCTCTACGCTCAGTCATTTTTAAGAAGGACGTATTCGCCGTTTTACAGACAGGCTGTTGGTTTACACTCCCCCACCAGCTTTCTATTGTGCTTCCTACAGTACGTCACAGTCAGTTGCGCTCACTGGTCAGAGCGTTGGCCAATAGGCACAGACAGCGGTTTGAAAAACAACAGGTTGTTCTCATCAACAATCTTCTGATGTCTCATTTATCGGGTCCAGACTAACAAACACCTTTCATCCCCCATTTAGTCTGGTTTATCAGGCTAGTAAGATCCAGAACTTTATCCTGAAATGTGCCATAAAAATCTGAATTCACATTTTCTTGGGTAAGTGTCTAAATCTTTTGTTTTGTCCTTCCTTAAGAACTATGTATTTAGAGTTGTGCTTAAAGAATATAAAAGCCCTTCTTTTAAAGACAGAAAAAAATCAGCTGCCAGTTAAATCAAATTAAATTCACAAATGTAATAATAATAAATAAACAAGGTAAACAAGCCTGATGAGGCTTTTGAACTAAAATTTGGTTGAGCATTTCACATATCAAGGTGCCCTTTTTTTGAGCGATATTTATTTTTAACTATGGTCATGGTGAAAAATCCTGCTTCACAGCAGTAGCTTGAGCAAAAAATACTCTAAATGTGCAGGGTCATCTTTGAGCACCATTTCACTTTTCTTTCACTAGTTCAGCACAGTTCTTCCAGCAGTCCACACCTTCTCTGCTTTCTTTTTCTCATCGTCTTCTCCTTCTTTCCCATAGCTATATCTGGCATAAAGTCTCCCCACAACAAAAACAATGAAAAGAATCAAACACAAAAATTACAACTTATCAACATCCATCAATTTGTGATCACAATTTTTTATGACATTATTTATAGCAGGCGCAAGGTCATATTATTCTGCACTATAACCATGATCACCTGAGAACTGCTCCTAAAATTAACTAGTATTTCTTCTGAACTTTTGTTTAATTCTTCCTTGTCATGCGCATCTGTTTAGAGTAACCTAACCCTGCTGGCAAAGACGTTTTCACATAACCCAGAGTTTTGCAACTGATACCCTGCCAATTGTTAAATAAAAAAAAATAAAAAAAAACATGAAAACATTTAAACAATTATGACCTGATTAACAATAACACCGCAGCATGTTGCGGCCTCTCTTGCTTTGTTCCATCTCAACATCATGGCTGCGTTTGTTTTGAAACAGTCTAGTTTATTTTTCTCCTAAGCAATAGAAAAGCACTGGTTGGAGGCTAGGACGACGGCTGCCCTTTGTTCCATACATCCATAGAAAAGGGTAGAAAATTCATAGAAAATTCCTAATATTAGAAAAAATACAATAAAAAATATGTCAAATATGTGTTGAAAATGCATCTTTGTTAAACCCTCTATGGTGTTTCAAAATATTATAGAAACGGTGGGTGACTGCGACGACGCCTTTAGATCCTTGCTATTAGGTTTGATCAAACTTCAACATCTCCAAAACCAAACAAAACAAGGGCAGCAAAAGAGGAGATCTTACAAATCCCATAATGGGACATGAAATTAATCCAGCCTCCCCAAACATTTGGCCTTCACGCAGTTTAACCTTGAAAACGGCTTTTTACTCGCTCACATGAGGACTTCATGAAAGGCCCTCTGTCACATCCAAAAGAGCAAGTCTGACATTATAACAATGGCTCTGCCGAGGCAATTACTCAATAGGATCCTGCACCGGGCTGATGATACGTTGTAATTTCATTTCACTTATGTCTGTCTCATAATGTAACACACAATTGAGCGGGGGCCCTTTACATCCCAAAAGACCACTTCCTCCTTAAGATAATAAAAGCCTTTTGTGCTTGCCTTTGAGAAATCCTTGGTGGATTATGTGAATGTGGACTCAGAAGCCCATCAATTAATATGCATTAAATTAAAGTGCATTAAGTTGTTGAAAAAAAAATTAATAACTAATGGCCTTGCCATTGCTTCACCCGACAACATCTCATCTCAGCACTAACAAGGCTGTCTCTGGCATGGCCAATGGGGGCCAAACTGCAAGATCTGCTTGACCTTTCGCAAACAATACAGCTGCCGTTCAACCACAACCACCTCAGTGTCCCCTGACACTAATGAAGAGTGGTGACTGTTACATCCAGTCCAATAACAGCAAGAAAATCTTAGCAGCTTGCTAGACAGCCATAAGGTTTAGCTATTAAAAGTTTAAGCCTGGGTTTTGATCACCTTATGGTTATATCACACATTTAAAACTACTTTTATAACATTTGACTCATACTGTTCCTGCCTTTTAAGACTTAATTTCTCAAGATGTCAAAGAAACTGCAGGCTTTTTTCTTGTTGTTCAAGTAGAATATGACTATAGTTTTATAAACAGAGCTAAGTAGAGCTATTTTAACCACACTGACTACCTGAAATGCTGCCTGTTGCTGCAAAATGTCTGCAAGCTGTGTATAAACCCCAGTAGCGGGATCCATCCAAACATTTTTTCCCTTTACAATAAAAAAAATAAAAAAATAAATTAGGGCGAGCTGGCTGCATAATACAAGCTGTGCAAAAACCTTATGTTCATTTTAAAATTGTGCAAAATCTTATCAAAACAAGACAGTTTAGGCTAACAAAGCTACATTCTCCTCTAAAACAGAAAGTGCACTATACATTTAATCACAGCATTTTGCTACTGCTGCTTTCCATGATTGCTGTACCCACTTCATCATGCTTTCATTATTGCATATTGCTGAATACAAAAAAAAAATTAATATATATTTCACAATATTTTGTGCAACCTGTATTAGATACTGTCTGATTGAATGAAAAATGTTTTCTAAAACATTATTAAACTTATTTCTAAGTTACAATACGAATTGAACATAATAAGTTATTGCATAAAAATATGAAAAATATGTTAAACACTTGAGATTTCCAAAGTAGAGTGTAAACCTATCCTATCATTTAAAGATGGGGTATGTCGCTCTATCATGCTGTTACACTATTTGCCACTTATTTCTAAAATACAGTGGACACCAACTATGATGTAGTTCTTTTATTTTAGTGTGCATTCAGTCAGAGCCTGTGATGTTAGCAGCACTTTTAAATGGGGACACAGCTTAATGGTTGCTACTGAGTTAATAACTTAGAATTTATCCAGTCTTTATTTTTACAAACAGAGCAGAACATAAAGCTCATTCTAAATCCGTGATCCATTAAATGGTGTCAATTTTTCCATTCCTGACTCTGGTGTCACTACCCGATCCTTACCAGAAGCACGATCTGTACCATCGGCTCATTTGCGCATGTGCAAGCAAATTTTCATCCAGGTCATCATAAATAATAGAATTATGGTATTATCAAAAGTACTTATTACTATCATTAAATTACTAAGAAATGCTAAACTACATCTTAAAAAAATGTTTATGACTTTTCTGAGGCAATTTGATGCGCTTTACATTTTCTATGTTAAACTGCTTATCTGACGTCATCATGGGACATGCTCTGAGTAGTCTGGCAAAATAGAATTAAACCATATTTGTCTGCATTTTAGTTGTTTCTTTCTTTAGATTACTCACTTTATACCATAAGGTTAACACGAAAGGACAAAAAATAAGACTAGATTTATGTTTAAATGCATTTATTTTCTCAGAAAATAAATCATTAACCTTTAACACATTGTAGTTTACATTGTAGTTTAGAACGCTTACTATTTTTAGGAGGGAATAAAGTAATTTAGAGCTTTTTTGCAAATTAAATCAAGGGTGTCCCAGATGTATCTGGTTGAGTATGCGCAAATGAAGTGATGGTACGGATTGTGCAACCGGTACGGATTGGGTAGCGACAGTGGCTGTGTCCGAATGTCCGCCCTAATCCCTATATAGGGACCTATGTAGTGGTTACGCCATTTTAGATGAGTGCCCGAACGTCTAGTAAATGAAAAAGAAGTGGACTCGAAATTTCCCACAATGCACCTTTGGAAAGTATTGCTCATCATTGGTCACTAGACGAGCAGTTATATCTTGGAGTTAATTGAAATTATGGGATTTGTTGTCACAATTGACCACTGTCGCCATAGGCTTCGCTTCCCGACAGCGGCGACAAATAACAAAGATGGCGCAGCGAAAATAATCTGTCCGAACGGTCAGTTAACCAAGTTACAACACTGAAAAAATTTTACTTTAAGTAGGTGGCAAACATGTTTTACTCTTGTAAACCGTTAATTCCATAGAAATGCGTTTTTTCCACCATGTTTTTCTCCACCACTGTTAACATTTGATCAATGTAAAAGTTCATTTACTGTCTGAAAAGCTGTACTAAACAAAATTTCATTAAAAGTTTTCAAAATCTAAGTGTAATCAAGAATCATTAGTCGTTGTTTTTTTTTGTCTAAATCCCTAATCAAAAAACAACAACAGAAATAGTTTATTCCTAGTATATCACTACACCTAATTGTCCCCTACAGTACAGGCGACTGCACTGCTCTATTCACGGATGGGACTCATCTTTCTTTTCATGTAGCAACAGACATTTACTGCTACTGTCAGTGAATTTCAAGCAACAGGAAACGTCATACAAAAATGAAGATGCATGGAACCTGAAGAGAAAAGAGAAGATAAGGGAATAATGTGTAAGCTGCTTCTTTGAGATATCATTCCAATACATCACCTCTAAAGGTTAGAGGAGTATTAAAACCACGAGAGCAGGAAAATAACTTTACCTTCAGTTACAGAAAAATGTTATGGTACAAAAAAACTGAGCTCACTTCACAATTTTACCTTGAATTTTGTGCCTTTTCTAAAGACAGAAAAACCTCAGCTAAGCCAATCTTGTTCTTGCCTTTCGTAGGATATAATGAGCACATTCAGCGGACTTTAAATGAACAGTGCTGCTCCTGGGCTCCTCAGCTCAGCACAGTCACATAACACGGTTTTCAGGAAAGAAAGGTACAAAAGGGAGAGGAAGACGTCTTAGCCTTTGGAGACCAACCGGAATCAGATTTTAAAACCGGCCTAAAAGATGTGGTCAGGTTACAATATTTACACACTCCTCAATTGATGCTGTTTCTAGTCTTGCTATAAACAAAGTACCTCAACAGAAAATATGGAGAAACACTCCCTCTATGGAGGGATTGAGGAGACCATTGAGAGGTGAATGAGAGCACATAAGGAGCATGAGGGAGGCATTTACAAGCTGAACAGTCTAGCACGCATAAATTACATGATCCTCTTTAAACATCCGAGTGAATATTAGATCACGGCCATCAGTGACATAAGAAAGACTCGGTACAAAGAAAAGCGCTTTCACAAATAGGTAAGATTTGATTTACCTTCTTTATCCATAGCGCTTCAGGTATGGAGTTGAAACTACATCTGGTGAGTGAAAAAAACTCTATCTTCATATATACAGTATATATATACAGTGTATATATACATGAATACGTTGCTATTTTTAGTGAACGACGAACTGTACGGACGAGTAATGAAGTGTACATGCGACGTCCACGCAGAATAATGAGCGACACGCACAGCTCATGTTCGCATTCAGTTGATAACGACACTTTTCATTGGATAACATCAAGTTTTACAGCACTTATTACAGACCAGCATGTCTACTGCTAGTAGTACCCTGCTCCATTCAGACTCATCTACTGGTTATTCTAATGCCAGTTTTTCAGAGCGCTTGGCAGAGTTTAATGAACTACACTGGAAGACTTAGACAGAAAAAAACAGTTTTAATGCAAATTGTGCCCAGCGAAACATCCAGTTAAAGCATCCAAGCTATCTTAGCGCAAGAAATCATTTTAGATCCAGATCTTTTGAGCAGAACCTGAATGGTCCTGTATGTTTCTGAAGTTTGGATAAATAAAGGCTTTATTGCACATACAGAATACTTTGACTGCATCAAGCATTTTCAATTTATTTATATATAATATGAACTTG
>NW_015150580.1:96769-120893 GCF_000732505.1 Cyprinodon variegatus
AGATAGATAGATAGATAGATAGATAGATAGATAGATAGATAGATAGATAGATAGATAGATAGATAGATAGATAGATACTCAATCTGGTATTGTTGAAATAAAAGCTGCTAATTAACTACAGCAATAAAAAATATGTGTGACCATGGAAGATTATTCTTTTTTTCTTCTCAACATGGAACTTTCTCACCACAAACACAAATACAGATTCTGTGTAATCAAAAGATTAATTAAAAGCCAAATGCAATAACAATTTGAGAATATTTTAAAGATGTCTGAGGAATTATTCTTTTAATTTAAAAAAAAGGTTATAAAAAAAAACGTGTTCTCCTGTCAACATGCTCTATTCAGAACTCCTCAAGCGGAAAAGTTTTAGTTTCACTTGCTTTAATTTCGTAAAAAGATCTCTAAGAGTCCTTTGTCTATCCGATGATTAATCAATTAATCTAAAAAAATAATCAACAGACTAATCAATTTTCTAAACAATCATTGGATTCAGCCCTACTAAGTAATAAGATATCTAAATTTGGAGATTATTTTGTTATACTTAATACTTATACTAACTATTATTACTTTTTTCATTACGTGAAAGACTATAAGAAACAATAGAATCAAACTCAGTTGGGCAGTGAATCTTTATGAATTGTCAGTTTTAAATTACTACTCTGAACAGATTTAGGTTGAAGATAAATGTATAGATCACCAAAAGATGAAGAGAAGTTAGGGCAACCTTTAAACAAGTGTTTAAAGGTTGAACTGTATCCATAGCATATTTTACCCCACAGTAACTCTGAAACATGCTCCGTTTCCACGGCTCCTCCACAGGGGGAAGCTACTCTCATAAATCCCCTCTAATGGTTGTCAGCGAGGGAAGTTTTTAACACAAGAACTTAGCGGCAACACTTACTCACATGCGCAGAGCGAGGGTCTCAAGATGATGGATGGTAATACATACTGCACAGGGCTAACAGAGGTCCCTTCTGAGACGTTCGATTGCCTCTGGCAATGGGGTGCTGCTCGGCAACGCAGGAGAGGGTGGTAGTGAGAAGGGGAGGCAGGCTCTTTGTAGGGTTGAGACCGATGGGGTCTGCTCAATTTCCAGCGAGAGGAAGGGAGAGCAACATGCGAGCAACTCTGAGTATGTATGGCAAGTCTGCTGATTACAGATGGAAAGAGAACAACCCAGATCTGACTGAGCTGTGATTGTTTTACACCTGTTATGACCCCATCCTTGCTGTTATTGTAACAGAAGTTTTCTAACAAGGCATCACTGTTGAACTAATCTGTCCACCATCTTAACTGTTTCCTTGACAATAGCTCTACAGCAGAGCAGCTGTCCAGGCTGTGAAAACAGTACCTGTAGCGGCTTTCAAGTCCTTCAGGCATAGGCTTCCTCATCTTCCTATCATCAATCAATGCGTTCACATGGACACCCATCATTTGATTTCATTCTCTGAAGCATCTTTATGAAAAAATCTCTAAAATTGTTGAAAACATACTCTAAATAGATTATGTTGCAAACCTCCACGCTAATAAAAGCAGCTGAAAATCTAAAAAATACATAAATTAGGGATTTATTACATGCATCAAAACTATAGAAGTCAAAAGCTGGTTAAAGTCAAACCCTCCCTTTCTGAATTACACCAATTCATATCTTTTTATAAGACTATAACATATAGAGAGAAATAAAAATCGGCTATGGCTACAGGTATAACAAAATAAAGTGCATGCATTAACACTCATCTTTAACCTTTATCTGTAAAAAGGTTAAGCAAAGGGTTTCAGCATTGCATCACAATCTTTTAGTGCTAAGGTTTTCAAAGCAACAATAAAAAATAAATAAATTATTTAATCTGGATGACCTTTGTTCTTTATTAATGCAATGCAGGTTTTGTTGATATATTTAAAAAACCAATCATTTAATTAGTCTTGTAACATATGATAAAAGTTACCAGAGTTTTTAATTTAACAAATTTACAATGGACAATTAGCAGAACTTTCATAAACGACTACTGCAAACTGTGGTTAATACATGATCCACTAAACAGTAACATGTAAAAACAAAAATGCACAGCTAGTTCTTTGATAGAAAAGTACTTCTAAATACAAAAAAATGAACAAAGAATAAAACGTGATTTCTAACCTTTGGAGATGACTTATTGCATCACTGAAAGAACCTGACTCTAACCTTTGACATATAATAATAATAATAATAATAGCCAAAATAAATTATTAAATGATGCTTTATAGATCAAATACTGTGGGAGATCTTAGTTTGTTTGCCTTTTATGAGTAGGAATATAAATGTATATTATTTCTACCTGCAGTTCCTATCTCTGGCAGATGGATTGGTACATCTCTAAAAAGAATTAATCAAAGATATGTTTTGTTTTTATAATGAAAAAATGCACTGATTTAATTAGTCAGCTAATATGTACGAGTATGGAAGACCAAGGAGTGTAATTATTAAGTTACCGCAAAAAAATTAGCAGCTCATTTATACGCAGGCTAGCGTTTTTTTTTAAAATAACGATTTTCTCATCTAGTTGTTGTGTTGAAGTTTTGTTAAAAAACGACATCTGAGTTACCCAAACAGAAATGTTAGCTCCACTTTGTTAAAAATTGATATTTTGATTATTCTAAAGGTTTTATTTATTTATTTATTTTTTTTTTTAGAGTTGCAGGTTTTTTTTTCTTTAGTTTTTTTTTTTTATATATATAAAAAACTCAAATGTTTGGGGCAGCCTGTGATGCTCTGTGATGATTTTCATGGCGTGTTCTTCAAAGGTACCCAGAGGGGATGAAGGATTGAAAAATTGTCAACGTGTAAAAGGTCAGTGTGCCCAGGACGGAAGATATTGTGAAGTGTGAGTTTACTTTTGGATAAGACATGCAAGCTGCCATCCTCAACAAAAATGTTTTCTGCAAAGCCTAGTCACTGGGATTCAAGTGGAGAGTGTAAAGTTGCTAAAGTATGCTACTGTCTTTGACTGCATGTCGTTTTTTTTTTTTGTGCTAGTCACTTTTTATCTGCTATCGCAGGTTGTGGTCTGAAGTAATCCCAGCAGATAACAGGAAGTAAAATGCACCCAGTAAACCAACGTATTTATTTACTTCCTGTTAGAGACATCTGTAGATCAGTGGGCATTTTTTGCACCATGTTTTTTCTCCCACACTGTTTACATTTGATCCCTGCTGCACTTTAAGAAAATGAAATTTCATGAGAGCTGAACAAAAGGACATTAATTTTGTTTACACTCTGAATATAGAAAATGACAATAAAAGTTGTCTAAGTCATTAAATGAACATATCAGTTTTGCAATGTTTCTCAAAAAAAATCTGAACTGACACATTAGCACAAGCTTTAAGAGCTAAATGAACTGTATTGATGACACTAATATGCTTGCTATGTTTTGATCCTAAACAAAAAACAATGCTGAACACATCTGGCACTGGCTAGTTTTTAATACTTTACTGCAGACTTTTACTTAAACCATAAACGACTCAGGGAAATTTAATATTAAATCTAGTTTTCATTGTTTGATGAGCAGACTGACACCCCAGTAGTTCAGCACCACTCCATCTATAACTTTGTAGCCTATTTTCCCTGAGTGTCCGTTGGATCAGAAGTTCCTGGGCGGCAGACTAACAAGTGACGGGCAGCCAGTTTAATTCAAGCACCAAAGACAACTCCACATAAATTGAAAAAAGTAAAAAAAACAACAACAAAAAAAAAACATATATGACAGACAGTTGCAGTTCTGTGTTCTGGCCACAAGTGGCAGTATCATTAGAAAACTCCATAATGCCCCTTTAATATCTGTAGTTGAGACGCATTACCAAGGTAACCACCACTGGCCACATATCCTGCAGGTCGGTCAGCTCCAAATGTTATCTACTGTCTTGCGGTTACAATTAGCACTTTAGTCAAAGCAATAATTTAGTTAAACCACTGAATGAATGGGAATTTATTTCAGACAATTTGACAAACAACAATAAACAACAATATATGAATCAACAACATACACACAAAAGAGATTAATTAACATCAACCAAACCAAATACAAATATTCAAACTAACTAAATTCACCTGATCATAAATAGAGCCACCAAAAAAACCTGTTGGTATATACAGCCAGAGAAAAGACAATGATTAATGGAAATTGTCTGAAAAGGGGTATGAAGAAGTAATCATTCTATTTGACATAAACTAAATAAGAATACTGATAACAGCTTTGATTCTGACAGTAAACAAAAATACATGGAACGCTATCAACTTCCTTTAGACCATTCTGAGTCACTTAAACAGGAGTAACCCCCCACAATGATACTGCCAGACACTAAAGCTGTAGAGGTTTTGTGCAATGGGAAATATAAGTCTTGATTTTAGGCAAGGTAAAAAAAAAAGTGGAGAAGCTTTCTTGCCGCCAGCTCATCTACACTGAGCAGCAACATGTTCTTCTTCAGTCCCTATTACTGATCAGCCGTCCACTCAACTCTGAGAGGACACAAAAAAATGTTGTTCTGTTGAGATCCTTTTCTTCTGCTTCTTTTGTTTCTCTCATTTAAACCATTTTACCCCAGAAAAACAGTTGTAAAAACTGTACACTGGTTAAGATAAATGCTAATGGCATGAGTGGTTAGAATACAGGAGCACAGGAAAAGTCAACCCTTTTCTAAAAGCAGTAGCTGCTAAACCTGCAGTATTAGCATGCTTTCAGCACAGCGACAGGATGTTTACTGCAACACTAAAATATTTACAAAACACTTATATTTGCCCTTCTTGCAAGCTAGGCAAAAATGTAGATGCTGTTTCAGCCTGCTGACTAGCAGTGCACAGCAACAGCTGAGAGAGACGCTCCTATGCTTCAAACACTGGCATTTTAATCAACTTTAAAACTTTTTTTTAAAAATAATACTGAATGATAGTGGCCCCTACCTAACTTACTACAGCAACAAAACAGAAATGCATTGCCTAAATAACTGCTGTACCTTTGATGCCAACATTTATTTAGAGATGATGCATTCTATTTCTCATTAATTTTGTATTTTGAGTCAAAAAAACTTTTATTTTTTCATGTAAATTTAGGATTTTAGAACTGGAGATTTTAAAACGACATTCATGCAGATATGATATTTAAATCATTTCAAATATATTTTTTTAAAAATCATTTGTTTAGAATTAAAAGTCATTGAAAAATGATGTTTTCTTCAGCATTCAAGACACTGATACACTTCCTATTTTCTTCTAACCTTAACCAAACCCCGTGCAGAGGTCTGGTTGGCAGCTGAACATGAAGATGAAGGTGAAAATGTGAGCAGTGGAGGTAAATGAGCGTCTAAAATGTAACAGAGCAGCCTGGACGTGGTCAGAAAGAGCGTCTCTGAGCCATCTTCATGGCGCAGTAAGGTGGACACACATGGCCGGAGCTGAATGCGGACCTGAACACCCCCAGCCCATCCACATCAATCCCCAACCTAAATTATAAAACAAAACAACATGCTTCTCTTCTATTCTGCTTCTATTCTGTTTGCACACAGCGGTCTTACCTGAATAAATGAATGAATCGTTAAGTTGCGGAGACGACTTTCTCTTTTCAGGCGCACGTCCTCCGCTGCAGCCGCATCTTCTGCTTCAGGATTAATATTTCATGCGAAGATTGTTTTATATATGTAAATATATATATATATATTATCAGGATTTCAGGGTAATTCTGCTTCCACCTTTTAAATAATCCTCCGTGCAGCGTGTTTTTTTTTTTTTTTTAAGAAATAGAGCAGATTGAAAGAGTAATAAAGGGTAAAGGGAAAAGAATGTGTTAAAATCTTGTTTATTATTAGCATAAACGCCGAGTAAATGTTTCAGTTTTTTTTTTTCTTCCCTCTCTCCCTGCCTGCCTCTCTTTGGCAGTAGTCTGTCTAACTCTCGTTTTGTTTTTTTTTCCAAGGCGGGGTCTTGGGTCGTTTAAACCAATGACATAAACCAAGGAGAAGAAGAACGCCCCCCCCCCCTCTCGTTTCCATAAAATCACTCACACACACACACACACGCACACACACCCCCTGCTCATATGTTTAACCTAACTAAAGAGGTCAAAAGGGAAAAATGACACTTTCTTTTTAACTCAACTCTAACTTTATTTATAAAGCACATCAGCGGCGGTTCTAGATTAAATTGACCAGGGGGCCAGAATGGGGTGTTTTCATGGGGGCCCAGAAAAGCATATTTCTTATTAGGTCAATACATTCATAACTTAGGAAATGTTCCTATTTTTGACTTACTTTGAGTTAAAATTACTGTTTTTATAAAATCTGAATTAAAACTCAATAAAAAATGTTTTTTGATTTGTTTTGAAAAATATATTTAGCAGATGAAAACTGGGATCCTATCTCAATACTACTGAAGCTATCACCTTATTGTTTTTAAATAATTAGTAAAACAGAATTTGTAAAGAAAAAAAAATTAAGCATCATTAGAATTTCTTTGAGTATTATTTCGTCAGTATAGGGGCCAGGACAGGATCTACAGGGGCACTGGCCCCCATTGGCCCCTGTCTGAAACCGCCAATGAAGCACATTTAAAACAAAAGTTCTGTACAGGAATCACAGATGCAGAGCATAAGATACAAACTGAGAGCTAAAATACATAAGCTTAAAATTACGGAGATAAAATATAATAGGATAAATGATTCAATTTAAAATATAATTTTTTTCAAATGTCCACTTAGACTTGATTAAAAGGGAGAAGAAGTGTGCCTTTAGAGAGGATTTAATAATCTCAAAGTAGCCTGCTGATCAAATACTGTATGCAAAGGCAAGTTATTCCAGAGTCTCTGTGCCACTGCCATAAAGGCATGATCACCTTTGGTTTTAAGTCTGGTTTTAGGCATGGCCAGTGGCAACTGATTAGAGGATTACTTTCATTTAGATTCAGAAAGTTTGAGGTCATCCACGATTTAACATTGTTTAAGCAGTTAGAAAATTACTGTATGGGGTTGTTGGATTTTGATGCTAAAGGAAAGTAGATCTGGACGTCATCAGCATAACAATGAAATTAAAGAATATGTTTCCTGTTTTAAAACTTAAAAAAAAAAGATAATTCTTATCTAGAACGACATCTTTTCTAAGGGCCAGAGCACATCTTAGTGTCCATCTTCTATGTAATGAAATACAGATTTAAAAAGTAACACATTTTTGAATGCAATAATTGGAAATAAAGTTTTGATTACATCATTGAGACCTCATCATCATTTGTATGCACTATAGTAAACAAGAGACAGATAATGGAAAATACTCTGAAGCATTTTAGAAGCATTTGCATTTCAAGGGCGTTTAGCTTTTTTAAATGACTGAGTCTGAGATCTGTGTCATTATGGGTACCGGCGATGATGGCGAAGCTCAACCAAGAAGAGTGTGACCTTGTGTGACTTCAAGAAACCCTCTTTTTGAGTTTTCTTGACTTTTCTTAAAAATACATTATGTAAGTTTTTGTTGAAAAATATTGTTAAAATAGCCTTTTTATTTGACATTTTACAACTAAAACATAATTTTTTGAGCAGACTGACACCTCAGTAGTTCAGAGCCATGCATCTCTGAAAACAGGTCAGATGTTTCGAAGCTTTTTATACAGGTGTGACCTCAAACACGTCCATGTTAAATGGACCCAACATAGCAAACAATTCAAGTGTTATATTCAGTATGGATTTTGCGGATACTCAGAAGTGACCAGCATAAATCTAAACTCAGACACCAATGGCAACTCCATGTTTGGTGAAAAAAGTAAAAAACTGAAACAAAAACCTTGACAAGTCACAGAGGAAGCTATGAGACTGAGCAGAAGAGTGCTGCATTTCTGTGTTTTGGCCACGGGTGGCAGAATCATTGGAAACTCCATAATGCCTATTCTAATCAAAGCAGATTTATAAAGCAATTTATATCTAATTACTCAATAAACTAAGTTATGTGGAAAGACGTGGAGTAGCATAGGGAATATGAACACATGAAAAGAAAGAAAAAAGGCTCATAAATCCCCAAAATGTGAGTTTTGTGTGAAATTCTCACTCTTCTAAAATATGGTAATAGCTCATAGTTACAGCTTCATTATAAACTACTTACTGATCCATGGAGTGCAGATGGAGACATAACCCGGGAGTAAAAAAACATAATTATCTATCTGGATACAGGATAACTTATAAGTTATGCACAGATTTTAATTGAATGTTTTATCGGTGTCCCTCATGCCGAGAAACAATCCATAAAATTTTAGTGATGATCTAGATCATAATCTGGATACAGGACTTTTAAAAAAAGATTATCTAATGTTGTGAGATAGGGATATCAAGCAGTTCCCTACTGAACCAGAGGGTGGCAGCACTGACTTTTTACAGCTTCAACATCGGACTCAAAAAGTCCGGCAGTATTTTACGGAAGAGAAAAACACAAGAAAAGGGAATGTTACTGGTGTGTTAGCAGGATCTATTGGAAACATTTTTTGTGCCTCATGTCAAGGAACAATTCATTAAAATTTGATAATGATCTCTTACGTGAGGGAAAAAAAAAAATAATTTGATAATGATCCAGATCATGTTAAAATTTTAGCTAAAGGAGTAAGTCAACATATGAGTCAACATTTGTTGCTTGGCTGAGGTCTGAGCTCTCTGAGTGCTTTTTTTGTTTGACCATAAATTAGTAACAGCCGGGAGCATCTTCAAGGATTTTTGACAGAAGAGTCAAAGAGACGATTAAAAGATTTTTTCAAGAGCAATCAGAGCTAATAAAGATCCAAAACCACCTGCAAAATAACATCTGAAGTCTCGATCAGACCCAAACAATAGTGATTCATTCAATCGTAATGGCTTCAATGCATAAACATAGTACAAGTCTCCAAAGAGAAAAAAAGCTTCTTAAAACTTGTTTTATGATAGTTTGCAAACGAGGTCCTTGACAACTTTAGAAATGCTGTGATAATTTGTTCTGGTCAGATAAGACCAAAGTTAAACTCTTTAGGTGTCATTCACACAAATAAAAAAACACAATAATAAAAAAAAAAAGAGTCTGCAGGTGGGAACAATGTACAGTAGTGTGGAGTGTCTTTAGTCATATGCTATTGGCAGACTTCATATGACTGATACTGATACACTTGATAATCTTAGTACAAAAAAACAGATTATTTCTAAACACAACAAAAAAAAAAAATAGTATATGAAACATCTCTATATTGAATGTATTGCTTAGAATTGTAGCTATTTCTATTATTTCAAGTTGTTTTGCTTAAACCATTTTTTTTATTATATTTTATTTTTAACAATTGTGTATAGTGTCAAAATACTGATGTAAGGTAAAGTTTTAGTGGCTGTTTCTCAGTCTTGTGACGCATGGTGCACAGCAATAAGTGGGGGAGGTGCCCTTTTTTGCTATTCTATATTTCACACAGCTGCTAAAAAAATCCAATCATTCTGGTACTTTCTCTGTCATCTCATAAAAGGGAATTAAACATGTAGAAACCGTGAGTGGAATAGTTTTCAATTTTAAAGCTTGAATTATTTAAACTCTACTGTGATACCTCCAGTAAAACTGGAGGAATGAATGAACCCCTTAAAGCAACTAAGGTACCTGGTTCTCAGATTAAATAGTGAAGCTGTTTTTGATGGCAAGAAAGTTGCAAATATGAAAAGATAAATCATTGAACATTCAGTTATTTTTGCCTTAGCTTTAGCAGAAAGGTGCAACTTCAAAGCCAAGGTAGAGAAAGCTTTCTCAAGCTTATGATTAATCAAACATTTAAAATGGGAAACAACTCGTGTTAGTTTTCCATTTAGTTCTATGGGAGATGGCATCTGAGAGCTCTAAATTTTTATACAGCACATCAGGAGACTTGTAAAAAGTAAATTTTATCTCATGGAGGTCAGTTTTTCTTCGATTCTTGCTATTATGTGCCACTTTAGGCTAAAAGCCCTTCAGAATCTGGCTAGATTTAATATCTAGATAAACTGGCCTTTACCACAACCAATTCAGATAGATAATGAAATCCTTTCTACAAATTCAGAGCATGAGGAATGAAGTATTAAACTTAATGAAGGGGAAAGGTTTAAAAAAAAAAATTAAAGGTCTAAAAATCTGAGGAAATATTTTATCCACTCAAGGAACAAAGATACGTGCGCCTGTGATACTTGAGTTTCAAGTCTGTAATAAAGATGTGGTTTGACGTACTACAAATAAGTCTTTGAAGTAGGCTTGTCATCTATGCTGCATGTAAGAAAGCTCACATAATAAAATATTGAAGGAATAATTCATGTGTAAGGAGTACTTTTTTTCACAGAACACTGGAAATATAGGCAAGAAAAGACCTCATATTGAAAATAGTCAGATTCTCTTACATTTTTACGTTGTGAATCCTATTCAAGCTGAAATGTGGAGTTAGTAAGGGAAGTAAATCTAATTTAGGGAATATTGTGTGACTGTGTAAATACCAGAACGTTGCACAATTGATTTGACAAGTGTGCGTAGCGAAACCCACAAGCCGAGCACTCTGCAGATGCATGGGGTCACGGATGATGTCACATGATGAATCTTTGCATCCTTGTTCGGTAAATTGTTGCACAAAGGGGCAATTTTGAGCCACATGACTCAATTAAAGCATGCAGGGATTTTCTTCCAGGAATATGGCTCACCCTTTCACAGAAGACACCAATTACTTTAGAACTGGATAATATGAATTCTGTTTTACGGCTACTTGTGAAGGTTCACTCCCCGTGACCTTTTTTAATTTTTTCATGAAACGGCCAAACAATTCAGTGTATTTAATTCAAAAATTATGTGATACATTAGCAATAAGTTGAGAACCGTTATGTATGAATCGGATGAATTATATATATATATTTTTCATATCATATCAACTATCAAAGACCAAGGGATACCCCATACAAATCAGAGATGAAGTTGTAAAGAAGTTTAAACCTGTTTTAGGTCACTTTTTTTTTCCTTTTTTTTTTTTAATCCCAGGAAACAGTTTTTTTTTAATATCTGAAAATGAAATGTGTGAAATTTCAAACCTACCTTGTTGTAGTTGTTCACATAAAAAGGCAGGGATTGGCAAACAGAGTAATATTCAAAGAAGCAAACAGGTAAATGGGGAGGAGCTGCAAAGAACAAGTCAGAACATTATAGAAATGTGGCAAAAAGAAAAGCAAGATTTGTATAATACAAAGCAAATGTGAAAAAATAAGCTATTGTCAAATGAGAGTAAAACCTTTAGGTATAAACACTTTTTAACCACCATCCTGACTGCAAAATGTATAGTTGGCATCATTGTGTTTTAGTAAGGATTTAGATAAATACAGGATAATCCTGGAAAGAAGCCTGTTAACAGTTGAAAAACACAAGTCTGGAGCAAAGGTTCACCTTCTAGCAGAACAACGACCAAAGACACAGAATAGCATAGATGAAAATATATTCATTAGGTAGTCACAGTCCATAACTATGAGGTGTTCTACTTCCAATATGTAGTAGTAGGAGTGAACGGAGGTTCTGTGCTATCTAATTTAGGCTATAGATGGCTGCCAAACTATCAATATTATTGTCTGTAAAAAATTTTTAAACTATGCAATATTTTCTTTGCATTACATATCCAAAGGTACTACTTCTAGATGATCCGCCGGTTCAATTTCTGAAAAGATAAATAACTTTTCAGCCTGAGATCAAAATGACCCAGTATTCAAGGTGGAAAGACAGTTAGATTAAACAAAATGTTTATTAAAGACGAAACTGTAGAGAACAGCATCAACGTCTAAAGGAGAAACCTCTGCAGGGGAAGAACAGAGGTTAGTGACCACTTCCATCTGGCGGAGGATGACAATGAACATGTGAGTCACAAACCTGGTCTTGTAGTTCAGTTTGTGTCAAGACGATGAGATTAGTTCTAGCCAGTAGGCTGCCAATGAGACATGGCAGGCGCCACCCAGAGAGTCCCAGATAGTAAGGACAGGCATGAGATCAGAACCAAGCAGACAAAGGATGGCAGGATAATCTAGAGGGCGAAGCCAAAGCCAGTGCCAGAGCTACGAAATCAGAGGTCTGAACAGGTGCCAAAGGGAAATCCAGAACAGAGTCAGGAAACAGTTCCAGGTTCGGTTAACAGACAGGCAGAAATCTGGCGGGAGTCCGAAGACAGGTCAGGCAAACAGAACAGGACAGGCAGGCTCAGAGGTCCACAGGCAAAACAGGTCAGGATCAGGGTATCAGGAAAAAAAAAAAGGTAAGCTACAGAAATCTCAGCAAAGGCTTGAATAATCTGGCAGTGATGACTTGTTGGAAGGCTGGTTAAATAATCAGGTCAGTCATGAGCGCAAAGATCATGACATTATTTAGTTATTTTAGTCTTAAAAAAATAAAACAAATGGTGAATACTTCTGTAAAACACTGTATCTGAGATTTTTTTCTTTTTAGCATTGAGTCTCACTTATATCCGCCATGCATCATATGCTTAATTTCTGTATTTATTTATTTCTATAATCTGTTCATTTTTCTCTCCATAAAAAAAGTTAGCTTCTGAGGGACAATTACACAGTAAATGTGGTTAAAAATTGCATTTTGTTTTTTATAGAGTGCTTAAAAAAATTCTTGTAAGGTGAAAAACAAACACTTGACAATAAAAACCCTTTCCTATGATATGACACTGATATACATTAATACTTTCCCCTGTAACAGCTTAAAATTGCCCTGCAAGTAAAAAAAAATACAGCAGACTAATGCGGTCTTTGTGAAGAAAAAACACAGCAATTTCTTCCACCCCCTCTCCTCATGAGCCCTTTAAGAATATTCTGTTTTGTTCCTTTTAGATCTTCAGCTAATTCAAAGCCAGATAAGAAAAAAGAAAAACCACTTCACTGCATGGATTCATCTGATTCTGTGATTTCTTTTTATCCCTTTACTTGTTTCCCTGCTTCAACAACAACTGCAAACACATGCAAACCAGATTTTTATGCACTGTTGCGTGGAAGAGAGCCATCTCAGAGTCTTGATAAACAAATCTTTAACTCTGATCTCAGATTCTCAGACCTCATTATTTGACATCCATTGGAGCACTCAAGAACATCCCATCCGTATCTTAGCTTCTGGAGATACATATCTATCAATCTACAGAAGCAACAGCGAAAGCACAACATGTCAACATTCAGTATGTTTCAATTTCCATGTTACTTTTGTTGACACAATGGGAAAGTTGTTATTTTTGTCTATCTGCTCATAATAATGAGCAAAATATTTATATCAGTTTTCTTTTGGCTTCATCAAAGCCAGAAGGTTTCCATTGCATTGCATAACTTGGTCCATTTAGCTGCCCTCAGTGGTTTGCTGTAATTTTGCCCCATTCGTCTAGTAAGAACCCATATGATTAAATCCAATTTGAAAGCTCTTATGAATAATTTTAGCTCTGCCCACCAATTTACTATAAGACCGGGATCAGTAGTTTTCAGATACCTCTATTTAGGTGCATCAACTTTGTTGTTCTTTTTCTGGTTTAATAACTAGTTTGGAACTCTACACCAGACATTTGGACGACCCATTCATGCTCAAGCTTTAATTCCCTTACAAATATATGATGTTGTTATTTCAATATTTTGACATAGTGTTTTATTATACCTAATTGTGCCTTCATCCTACAGCATAATACTGCAATGTGGTTGGTATTTAGAGTCCAACAAGCTTTCTTTATATCCTCATTTTCTTCCAAATATAATCATAAGAAGGTGTCTGAATGAGTTTGAGCAAAAGTGAGCCGCTGTGCTAATCCAATCTCTCTTCTGCTGGTAAATTACTGTACTGGTATTACTCAATGGTACCTCTCTTTTTTGAATTTTAACTTATAGTTTAGGGTCTCTTCAAAGCAGCAACTTGTAAGTTTTGTTTCGTTAAGTATTAGGTTAATGTAAGATATATATTTTTCAGGTCTACAATGTGCATTTGGCACATGTTAATGCTCCATGTGGGCTTTCAACTTAGAAAATTCACCTATGTAACTTAAAAGGGGTGGATTCAATACTGAGTAAATCATGTGATCTACAGTGCTGCTTTATAACAGTTTGAGCTCCCGTGGTTGTTCTAGATCAAATTTACCAGGTGGAAAGAATTGGGGCCAGTTTTTTATTAATGGGAGTACATAACATAAATAAATAAAAATAGAAAGAAAAAGGTGCCCTGATCTTGGTGCTGATGACTGGCCTGATTACTCTGCCCACTTCTCATTACTGCTCATCTGATCCACTTGCTTCAACCTATATTTAATCAGCCTTCTACCAGTCATCAGTGCCACATTATTCGAGCCTTTGTTGAGAGTTCTCTAGCGTACCTGAGTGTTTCTGCTTGCCTGATCCTGACCCGTTTTGCCTGTGGACCCCTGAGTCTCCCTGACCTCGTTCTGATGTGTTTGTCTGACCTGTCTTCGGACTCCTGCCAGATTTCTGCCTGTCTGTGTACTGCACCTGGAATTGTTTTTCAACACCGTCCTGGATCTCCCTTCAGTACCTTTTTGTATCTCTGATCTCCTGGCTCTGACTCCCAAGCACTTCTTCGACACCAGCTTTGGCTTTGCCCTACGGATTATTTGGCCATCCTTCTTCTGCTGGGTTCTGATGTCCTGCCTGTCCTCCGACCTCTGGGACTTCAGCATCTGGGACTCTTTGGGCCGCACCCGCCACATACTGCATGGCAGCCGACTGGCTGGAACCAACCTCATCCTCTGGGCACGGGCTGAACTTTAAGACCAGGTTAGTGACTCACACATTCATTATCATGCTCCGCCAGATAGACGTAGTCACTAACATGTGTTCTCCTCCTGCAGAGATTCCTGCCTTAGATGCCAACGCTGTTCTCTGCAGTTCCGTCTTAAATAAATGTTTTGTTAAATTCCACTGTCTTTCCGCCTCAGATACCAGGTCATTTTGTTATGAGCTTGATCAAAGGTAATATTTATTCATTTAAGGTTAAAAAAAGCACATAATGTTCACCAATGACCAAGCAAATTTAAACTGTTCTGTTCTTTAAGCTTTACGTAAAAATTAAAAAATATCCACTGGACTTGGTTTCCAAGATTTGAAGACGTTTCGCCGCCTCTCCAGGAAGCTTTCTCAATTCAAATGTTTCGATCTGCAGTGAGTTTGAGTCTTATATAGACAAAGCCTTGTATCGCTTGGAAACATGCAAATGGTAACCAATGAATGGGTCGTTTGGTTCCATCGTTAGCCTGTAATATCTGAAACCTGTCTATGATTCTGACGGTCGGTCATTAAGGAGGTATTGTACAATACCTCCTTAACTTAGGTTTATTATTCTTAGGTTTAAATCAGCATAAAAGAGAATATATTTCTGCAAAAAATCAAACTTAGCTGGAGGCTTGTTATTAATTTATTTTTTCTTTGTTTGCTTGTTCTAAGAGTTAGCATTAATGAGATCTAACATCTGTTTTATACCCCTCAATTTGGCCTAAGCCACAGCATACAGCTGGTAATGTAAGAGGCATCCTTTGGGTGTACTGAAGCCTACATCCTGTAGAATGAGGATGTCTCCTTTTGGTTAAAATGTTTAGTGTTGTGCTGGATGAGTGAGCATATATGAGCGCACGTGTCCCTGCATGGATGGGTGTATATCTGTCTCATGTGTGGCAATAATACCAAACATTTATGCAAGAGCAGCCCCATAGCAGGCATGGTAACAATACACAGCTTGGTATGAGTACACAACGTGTTGATATGATTACTCCACAGGCTGCTCTCTGTGTACTTCCTTTTTTTGTCAAGCCTGGTCATTAACAACCCATTTGAAGACTTTGTCAGTCAGTGCAGAGACGACAAGACACAGTACACCCTCACCACCCACCCACCTCCCCACCCATACATTCACTTGCCTTTCTTTTCTCTCATTAATATGGAAATGAGTCACTTATTGCAGTTAGAAAACAGGAAGAAAGCTGTCATGTCGCCGCTGACGGACTCAATGGATGTGTTTGGATTGTGGAGCTTGCTGTTTTCAGAGAGCGTGTCTTATCATTGTTTAGGCAACGAATCAAAAATGTAAACACTTTATTAGCATCTGTCAGAAAGCTTAACGATATGATTTTTAATACATGGCTGAACCCCCTGAATAAACAAACAAGCCTCTTGTTATTCTGTCTCTTCCCTCTATCCAGCCTTTTGTTGCAGTTCATTTTTCAAAGGCAGTTACTAAATCTGCATTTAGAATTGAAAGTTATATCTCCTCTTCTCTACCTGGGATTTTATTTGAGCATTAATTTAGCTCTTTTCTTCATCTGAAGACTTTGACTAAGACACTCTAGCACTTATGGCTCTGGCTGTATGTAAAGGAACTACACATGCTGGATGTCTTGCAGCTTCTAATAGGTTTTCTTCAAGTATTGTGCTGTAGTCCTCCTTATTTGTTTTCCCATCAACAATCATCAACCATAGATGCTGTGAAAGCTTATTTAATACTGACCCTTAAAAAAACTCTGAAACTGCCACAGAAAAGCTGTATTTATACAGAGGTTAAATCAAACACAGATAGACGTTTTTACATAAATGATTTGCGAAGGAAATTGGCCACAATTGATTTTAAGTAGGGGTATAAGAGTATGGGATAGATAAAAGTAAATGCTCATATTTCAGATTTTTATTTGCAAATAGAATTGAAAATCATGCCTCCTTGATCTTTCACTAAAAACTATGAACGAAGATATTCTAATGTTCCTGTTGTGGTATTAATGGGATGAAATGTTAAAGGATTCAAGAGATATAATCACCTTTGCAGAGTTCTGAATGTAATGAAATAGGTAAGGGGAGGACATCAGCAACTCTTAATGCCTAAAGCCCTGAACATACTGTCCAAATGTTGTGTTTGATCTAACAGAAAAGCATACCATATGAAGTTTTGGCATTTAGCTCTAATTTTCTACAAGGGGCTTGAGTAGCTCTGACTGAGATAGATACCAGATCTATTTTAATCAGACTATGGAGCAATTCAGCTGCATTTTGGGTCTGAAAGGAAAAAAGACGTGGTTTCAAAGTAAAACACATCTGCGTTGGAGGAAAAATTAAAAATAAAAGGGAAACAGCACAGTACGTATAGCAGGCGGGGCAGACTCGTTCATAGAAAATCAATGAAACATTTAAAAAACTGAATACTTTCCCAAAGATAGTTCAGAAGGACAGAAAGCAGATAAAGTAAAATATATCTTAGTCACCTCTAACTGCCTCACACAGTACCTATACAGACCATACCATAGCCATTCTTGCTGAGTTTTTCTTTACTTTAAATGTAATTCACACCATATTTTATATGTATCATATCCTCTATCTGTTCCGCTGCACAGGCGGGTCATGAAGTTTAGCTTTACTTTGTAGCCATGCTAGCTGCTTTTTTTCAGAGTTTTTTGTTTGTTTTACTTTTTTTACTTTTTATTTACTCTATTAATCTGACCAAGTCAAATGTGAGACATTATTAAAATTTACGGGGAACAGAAACAGAAGAGAAAAAACCTGAACATATCATGATCTGCTCACCATGCGTAGTCAGAGCTTCTCTATATGCAGTTAGTGTGACATGGAAAAAAGTAGGAAAAAACGGCTCTGTGACTTCTAGGTTGTGTTGTGCAATAGTATGCATTTATGTTGCTTGATATTTAATCAAATAAGTTTCATATGTTATTCTGTGTACACAGTCCCAACTGGCTGTGCCCCGCAACAAAAATTTAAGCTCAAAACATGTTTAACTTTGGGTTAACATGGTTATACAGTTAATTCTACACAAATATGGATTCAATTTATTACATCATCTACTCAAAGTAGAAGAAATTAACAATAGCATTCCACTCCAAGTTAAAATATTTCAGTTAAGACTAGTAACCAAGGCAGCGAGACTAAACTAAACTAATAACTACTATATAAGTATAGATGAGAAAGTCAAATTGAAATGGTTGATACCCATGATACCATGTTAATGGATCTCTCCAGTCCTATTTTAGTGATTAAATTTAGTAAGACATTATAAAAGATAAAATTGTTAGTATCATATAAAGGTTTAAACCTTTATTGTGATAAAGTTTGTAATGATTATAGAACGGCTTTTTAAAGCAAGTTTGAAACCTAACGTTCACTATCTGTTGTGACTTCACTTAACTATTTATTACGCATAAGCTTTCAAAATATATAAAGTTAAACCACAACCATATATCAATGCACTCCTCAAAACCTGCCAAGTCTCAGAAAATAAAACATTTTTGGAAATATGTTTAATTATTCAGGTGGTAAAGAAAAAAAATGGAGTTCAACGTTATCTTCCCATAAGGTAGTCTTTTCTTTTCCCATTGAGTAGATTGTTTCATTTGGTTGTTTTTTAACATTCTATTACTGATCTATATGTCACTGAATAAATATGTCTTGTCACTTTTAAAATAAAGATATTGGGGGTTGCATTTTTCACACCTAAAAGAAAATGAAAACAGTTGCCATGTGGCAAATTAATAAAGAATTGTAAAAAAGGTCCTCACAGATAAATGGGAGCTGCTTTAGAATGGAATGAGTCTAGTTATGAGGTAATTAACTCACAAGAGCACTCAGTTGGATTCTTTCTCCATATTTTCACTTTGTTAAATTTCTAAACATCTATTCAGAAGTCCCTCATTTTCCAATAGTGCCTATATATGGTGCAAAGACTCCAGGGATTCATTTGTATTCTTGTATTTATCTCTCTTTAGTCAGAACAGTTGCATTTCCATGCTGGTGATTTATGTAAGGAGATAGGAGAAAGCTTATTGATGGGGTTTTTCTTTTGTTCTCCATGTCAAACATAAAGATCTAAGCCAAACACAAAATGAAGCAAATTACATCCTGTGGCAGGAGCTTGAAATAAGTTTCCTTTCACTTATATTGATCCGATGTGAAAAGAAATTTAAAGTAGCAGCCAATTTACAAAATATAGACACTTGTTTTGTTTTCCCTACATGTTTTGGATCTTAGGTTTGGTGTTTCTTTGCACTGAAATTGCCAATCATATCTCCTACGCATCTGTAGAGTTTGAAGCATGAATTCATTATTCAATTTAATTAAGTCTTTAATCTCACAGCTTGATGTTGCTTTTACAATGTTTTACCTTAGAGATACCAGAAGATGCTGTATTTATTTTAGGCGCTGGTTATAAAATTACAATATCACGAAAATATATATATTTTGAAATTTCTTTAATTTTGTTGAATATATTTGACAACTGATGAAAACCCTTGATTCAGTATCTCAGAACATTTAAATATTGTGAATCAACTTATTAACTTAATAGGCTCTAAATTCTGATGAAGGCTCTTGACTGTTGTCCAAACGACAACCATTAACACCTGGATATAGGGCTCCCTGACAGAAGCGAGGCTGCCGTACAGGCTCCACCGGGTCCTCTGACCACCATTAGTAGGCAAAACAGAAGTGTTTTGCCCAAGGACACAAGGAGTGGGGTTTCAACCAAAGACCCTTCAGTTGCAGGGCAAACTCCTCCTTCCTATGCCACTCTCACTCCATGACATGCCATGTCATCTGCTGGTTTAGTTCCACTTTGTTTTCCCAGATCCAAGGTCAATGCACAAAGTACCAGATCTACCAGTATCTGGTTAAAGGACCATGGTATCCTTGTTTTTAACTGGCCAGCAAACTGTCCTGGCTTTAACCCCAGAGAAAATCTATGTGACACTATTTAAAAGATGCAATATGTCAGACCTAACAATGCAGAGCAACCTAGGCTCTCATAACACCTGAGAAGTGCCAGGAACTGATCAACTTCATGCCACGTCACATTACTTCAATCATCCAGACAAAGGGAGCCCCAACTAGATATTAAGTGCTGTACATGCCTCTACTCTCCATGACCAGCACCTGTATTTACAATGTAGGTTAACAAAGAAAACAAATGCCTACACTGGATTTTACTTCAGTGCATCAGAGTGACAAAATGTCGCAAAATTCAAGTAACATGAGAATGTTTGCAAGGTCATACATGCCTGGTGACTGTGAATGTCAGGTCATCTGATACAGCAGCTTTTGTTCTTTATTAGTTACATGTTTTGTTTTTGCATCACTGTCCTGTTTATAGAATAAACAAATAATTTATCAACATATTGCACAAAAACTGATTGGCAATGGATCTCCAAGGGGCTCAAGGCTTCCCTTTATAAGTTTACAGTGAGTTATATCAGATTTAATGGCAACACAACTTAGAAAATCCTCCATGTTTTATGGTAGGAATCACTCATCCCCAATGGCATAAATATCGGTAAGCAGAGATTGCAGTTGCTTATCCTAGTCTCTTTGCAGATGTCATGGTGCGAAAAATTTCTACTATACCCATCTGATGCTGATATGTCTGACCGGACCATATTTATACCCCAAAACATGCCAGATTTCAACATGATGGTGAGTCGTTTAAACAAGACCCCAATAGCAAATCAGACAGCGGTACTTTTAATTGCTATGTTAAAGCTACAGTGTGTAATAATTACAGGGATATACAGTCAGAAATGTAATATATTATACATAACTATGTTATTTATCATCATCTACGAGCTCAGCCTCTTAACCTTAATATTTGCGTTGCCTTAGAATTCGTTATTTATAATTACATAGGAGCGGGTCTCGCAGCCATGGAGGCAGACATCTTTGCGCTACGGCAGCGCAGAGCCAACAAACTAGTGATTGCGAGATCGCCAAAACGTCACAACGATGTAGAAAAAATAACGGGTATATTTATTATCTTAAGTCTACATGAAATCTATACCCTACACAGACTAATGAAATACTATCTGTAAAATTATCTATGTAAACAAACCTCATCACTTGAGAAGGTAGGTGATGCGGACGTCGTGGAAGACATTTTGTCCCGTAACGCTCGCCGTACTGTTGGGGAGGAGAAGCGGTGGGGGGGAGATGTTCATGTTGCTGCAGTCTGCAGTCTGACCGCTAGATGTCGTTAAAAGTTACACACTGTAGCTTTAATAACTGTGTATAGTTCATTAGACAGTTGGTAAAAATTACACCCATATAATATGTTTCAAACCGCAATAAGATATTTTTTATCGTATTTGAGTATTTAATGTTTTACACTATGACTTGGAATTATGGGTAATCCAGAGAGTAGACTTAAACCATAACCGTTACTCACAATGTGTTAGCGATGATGGATACCAAAAAGAGGTACTTAAGCGGATTCCAGAATAGAAAAAGTAAAGAGCTGCTGGAAGAACGGAAAAAAATTCCCAAAATAAACATGTTCTTTCAAAGACCCGAAGAGGGACGTTGCTGCTACAGTGATGGGGGGGGGGGTTGGGATGTTGTACTTCGTCCGGGGCCCACCCAGATTATGTTGCTTACGGGCCTATTGTTGTGTCGTTATGCCATTGCTCATACCATTAATTTGTCCTCCACACCTTTATTTGTTGTAAGAGATTGTAAGAGGAGTCCCAAATTTGCACTTTCCTGACCTCCGTACATATTTGAAGAGGCATCCTGCACCCTTGAAAAACTGATAAACACAAGTATTCCCTCTTATACCCTGGAAATGTGCACATAAACTAAAAACACTGGTGCTATTATTTCTGCTGTAAAGGATTCAATTCAGTCCTTCAAAATACTTTATTAATCCCAAAGGAAAATTAAAGGACAGCAACTCTAATAGACTTAACTTTTGCTGTAAAATTCACATTCCAGAACAGGTTGCACAAAAGTCAGGTTTTATGGAAGTATTTCATGATTTTTGGCAAAGACCCTTAAAAACAAACTCAAAGATCCTGAAGTATATTGAAGTTATAATCTCCTAAATCTCTTTGTCCTCCACAGAGGCTAGTGTATTTCCTCAAAAAATATTTCTTAGAAAGTAGCCAGAGGTTCTCTGGTGTACATGCAAGGTTGGTCACCAATTTAAGGACAGAAGGAAACAGCAGGAGAGACTCTTGAAATCACTTGAAGCAGCAAGGATTATTTCTAACCAAAGTAGACAACTTGGCACAAAATGAACGGGCCCCCACTAGCCTTCTTATACCTTGGCTTGATTGGCAGATGGTTTGTTGGTGGGGGAGCATCACAGTCAGGACAGCACTGCCCTCAGAGAGAGGTGACAACAATGGAAGAGAGGGGGAAGAACAAAAGAGACACATACCAGCCAAACCGTACAAACAACCACAGCCTGATAACAACAATCAAACTTCCCTAAAAGCAGACTATAGAAAGTCTGAATCTTGAATCCTTTACCATTATTAGTCAGTTTTTATCAGCTTGTAAATCGTCAATATTTCACCTACATAGCAACAAACCCAGTAATAAAGCAATTATCACTGGGTTTTCCCTTCAGTGTTTTTAAGTAGTTTTTGGGAATTGTTTAAAATTGGCTTCTGACCTTTTTAACTTCAGCCACATGTTGCAGTTTACTTTTTAATTTAGTTAGCCTAATTACCCATTTCACATTGAAAATAAACCCTCATGTGTCCCTTTATTGGATACACCTAGCTAACTTTTCATTGGAGCCCAGTTTGCCTTCAGACTTGGTAATTTCTTAGTGATACATATTAGAGAAGTTATCGGAAGCATACATACCTAATGTGTACCGATGGATTTAGATCTGCTGACAATAAAATCCACATGGAAATAGTGAACATTTTTAAGTAAAAAACTAGTTTGAAATGATTTGTGCGAACATGGGTATTCTATTGATGCCATCGCAAAATAGGCACTCTAAACAAAAAAAACAAAGATGGACATCGTCAGTAGTAATATTCAAGTAGGCTTCTGTACATAGTAAATGCTCAGTATTAAGGGCAAATAAAAAGGCCAAGAAAATGCCCCCCAAATCCTTAAGACCACAACCAACAACCTGAACTAACTGTACAATGAATGATGGATCTATGCTTTCCTTTTGTTTACACCAAATTTTGACACTGCCATCTGAATATTCTGACTGGGCAACATTATTTTCCAATCTGTCCAATTTTGGTGAGCCTGCATGAATTGAAGCCTCGGTTTTCTGTGTTTGGCAGACAAAAGTAGCAGCTGGTGTGGTCTTTGGCTGCTGTAGTCCATCTGCTATAAGGTTTGTCTTGTTATAAGCTGTAAGTTGTTTTCTAGCTGCATAAATGGTTAATTAGACTCATGTTGTCTCTTATCATCTTAAACCAGCCTGCCTATTGTGCAATTATTAGTATTATATTATCAATAATCATTAAAATGATAACGTGAACTTGCGATTGTGGTTATTGGGCTACTTGGACTTATTGATTATTATAATTGACAGTTGGAGACAGTTATAACTAATAACTAGTCTTATAACTATTTTTTCTGGTTAACCAAAATGACCAAACATGGATATTGGATATTCAAAACCTGTTGTGGAATTTAGTTTTTTGCCACCAGTAAATGTTATTAATCACAAATTATAACTGAAATTGAAATAAAAAAAAATATAAATCAAAATCACAATAGATGTTACTATTTTATCACGCAATTAACTCAAAAATGATGTTTCTAACTATAACCATTTAGACAGCTGTTCAGCTACATATGAAAAATAACACTAACCCTCACTTATGTAAGCATTTATGCAAAACTAAAATAGTTCCTTTGTGTGACGAAATTATTCATGCCCAGCAAACTTTTTACACAATCATCAAAACTCAGAAGTAAAAAAAAAGAGAAGAATAATTATGATTTTGTCCAAAATTCATCAAAGGAGAATTAATAAGCTACCTACAGTATAAAGGGTGAATCTCAAGAGGTTTCCTTAAGAGACATAAAACACCATTCTTTTTTGACCTCTGATTTGAAATAAAATGTATTTTTTGCTGATGCTAATGTGTCATGATCGGGCTGCTAATGACTGACTTAATTGCTCATTTCATTTACCTTTCCAATTATGCCCAGTTTTCTCTTCACTGCTCCTCTGATCCAACTGCTCCTGTTACTATTTAAGGTGCTTGCTTACAGTCATCAGCAGCAGAATATTCTCGAACCCTTAGTGAGAGCTTTTCTAGCTTTACTGATAGTGCTCTGATCCTCATCTGTTTCTGTCTTCGGACCTTTGAGCCTGCCTGCCCCTGTTCTGATCTGTTTGCCTG
>NW_015150580.1:121748-132674 GCF_000732505.1 Cyprinodon variegatus
TACTACAGTTACCATTTGTGTGAACAAAGATTTATAATAGGAAATTCAACCTTAAACCAATTTAAAACAGGAAGTACATTCTTACAGAAAATTCAAAGAGGAAAAGTTTAATCTCTTGGACCAGTGGTGCAGCAGATTGTTATAAATATTAAAACTTACTGTATATTCAGTTTACGTCAGCAAAAGAGAAAGCAGTGAATCAGCAGAGACTTTTTAATCAAAACCAATCCTGAATATTCTGGATTTGATATCACAAGCTAAAGTAAGGAGAGAGAAGGCAAAAAAGTAAAATGGGCGAATAATTAGGTCAAAGCATAAGAAAATGTTGAGTTGCATTTTGATTTATCTTCCCTCTCCCTGAATGAACATGTCACCTGCATGCAAATGATTCTCTTTCTTGTCTGCCCCAGAGAGGTGGAAAAAAAAGAAACTCTTGAATTCAATGACGCCATTGTCCATCATGTGGTACAATCAGTCCTGAGTGGGTGACTAGGTGCATATTGGGGAGTGGGTCAGCATAGATTAAACAGTCTTCATCATGAATGAGTCAGAAAAACAAAATAAATCTATTCATCCAATTAAGAGCTGTGGCATATTTTAACAGCATACACACAAAGAGAAGTTGGATAAGAGCTTCTGTATTCATTCCCCCTCCCCTACTATCTGAGTGTCCTAATAGACTGGACAAGATTACAGACCACATCAAAGACTGCAGGAGTTAAAAACAAACATGTTGGGGAAAATACAGGGCACTGCAAACACAGCTGCAAACATAAAAGGTAATAAATCTGAAATATATTTAAAATACGGCAAATTAGAATACTATCCAAATTTTTATAAATCTCACTGATTCAAATGATAAAATCCCAACCATAAGGTCGGAAAAAAAAACAGTTTTTTCCCCTAAAAGGATATTGAAGATGTAGTGTATTCCTATCAAATGAAATACGCCATGTATTTTCTTGATATTGCACTGATCAATTTCCACTTAATATCTCACTGAGAAATTAATTCCAATAAAAAAGGGAGTATAGCTAACTTTATGACCAAATGCTGTTTTATTCATCAATGAATATTATAATCCAAAGCAGAATTATTTCAACTTTATGAAATAAAAAACCTTTATTTCACAATTTGAAATAAAGAAAAAATATTGTAGATTAGAATACAACATAAGAGCAAAAATAAGAACTTATTCCACGAAATGTCATGTTATTAACCTGGCAGTAGCCCGATTGATATGTGTAGTACTCAGTTGAGTTCTATGTTTACAATCTGAGATGGCTGCCGTTCAGTCTGTCCATGAAAAGGATGGACGTTTAATACAATACTTCAAGCTGATTGTGTGATGTACCAGCTAGTCCCGGGCATCCGTAATACGCTTTCAGCCAATCTTAGTGTCATGAAGCGGTGTTGGGTTGAGGACCCAAAAGCAGAGGCAAGTTGGCAGAGGTAAATTTTGGTGGGTTTATTGAAGTTTACAGATACAAGGGCAGGAATCAAAGATCCAACAAAATAACACTAACCAGAACCAAGGAGACATCAGGGGGAACCAAACTCTAGGATCAGGCTCAGAGGGGGCCGCCGACTGTGGCTCAGGAACAGACTCGGAGCGCCCGCAGAGGGCTCTTGGCGCGCCCGCAGAGGACTCTTGGAGCACCCGCAGAGGGCTCTTGGAGCTAGGGGAAATTGGAACGCTATCAGGTTCTGAACCGGGATCTGGCTGGTGGGGAGCTGATGGAGGTGGCAGGAATGGGGAAAAAAAATCTTTCCTCTCCGCATAAGAAAAACTCCAGAGGTCTGACTCAGGTATATGGGGAGCTCTGAGGAGTTCACTTGCCTGGATCTCTGCTGGGTCCATGTTTGGCTGGATCCTTCTGTCATGAAGCGGTGTTGGGTTGAGGACCCAAAAGCAGAGGCAAGTTGGCAGAGGTAAATTTTGGTGGGTTTATTGAAGTTTACAGATACGGGGGCAGGAATCAAAGATCCAACAAAATAACACTAACCAGAACCAAGGAGACATCAGGGGAAACCAAACTCTAGGAGCCAGGGAAAGACGAGGTAAACAGANGCCTTTAATAGGTGTTCCCTCTCAGGAGCGGGTACAGGGCTGTGCATGTGTTTTTTTAAGTGGAGAGGGTGGGTCTTTTCAAAAATTCGTGAAAATCCTCCACTATACCTTTAAGTATAGACAGTTCAGACAGAGACCTATAGCTTTGCAGTATTGTCTTCTACAGACTTTCTTGCAACACTACAAACAAGGCCCATATATAAAGTGGAATTCTTTACATACTTTAGCGGAGGTCATTTATTGTAAGACCATATAAACAGCCCCAATAAACCATTGTTTATTATTTCTTTACATAATAGTCCTACACCCCCAGTGACGTTTTTGGCTTTATGATTCTTATGTTTCCTAAACATGCCGAATCACTATTTCAACTTCATATGTAGAAAATTGCAAGGCTGTTGGTAAATATGAAGATTGACGTGTTTGAGAGGAACAAACCTTTTCTAAGGTGCACCCTTATAAAATTCCTATGCATGGCCATACTGTATTTGCTAATTCACTTGCAGCTATTAAATAACAAAGTACTACAGTTACCATTTGTGTGAACAAAGATTTATAATAGGAAATTCAACCTTAAACCAATTTAAAACAGGAAGTACATTCTAACAGAAAATTCAAAGAGGAAAAGTTTAATCTCTTGGACCAGTGGTGCAGCAGATTGTTATAAATATTAAAACTTACTGTATATTCAGTTTACGTCAGCAAAAGAGAAAGCAGTGAATCAGCAGAGACTTTTTAATCAAAACCAATCCTGAATATTCTGGATTTGATATCACAAGCTAAAGTAAGGAGAGAGAAGGCAAAAAAGTAAAATGGGCGAATAATTAGGTCAAAGCATAAGAAAATGTTGAGTTGCATTTTGATTTATCTTCCCTCTCCCTGAATGAACATGTCACCTGCATGCAAATGATTCTCTTTCTTGTCTGCCCCAGAGAGGTGGAAAAAAAAGAAACTCTTGAATTCAATGACGCCATTGTCCATCATGTGGTACAATCAGTCCTGAGTGGGTGACTAGGTGCATATTGGGGAGTGGGTCAGCATAGATTAAACAGTCTTCATCATGAATGAGTCAGAAAAACAAAATAAATCTATTCATCCAATTAAGAGCTGTGGCATATTTTAACAGCATACACACAAAGAGAAGTTGGATAAGAGCTTCTGTATTCATTCCCCCTCCCCTACTATCTGAGTGTCCTAATAGACTGGACAAGATTACAGACCACATCAAAGACTGCAGGAGTTAAAAACAAACATGTTGGGGAAACTACAGGGCACTGCAAACACAGCTGCAAACATAAAAGGTAATAAATCTGAAATATATTTAAAATACGGCAAATTAGAATACAATCCAAATTTTTATAAATCTCACTGATTCAAATGATAAAATCCCACCCATAAGGTCGGAAAAAAATTGTTTTTTCCCCTAAAAGGATATTGAAGATGTAGTGTATTCCTATCAAATTAAATAAGCCATATATTTTGTTGATATTGCACTGATCAATTTCCGCTTAATATCTCACTGAGAAATGAATCCCAATAAAAAAGGGAATAAAACTAACTTTATGACCAAATGCTGTTTTGTTCATTAGTGAATATTATAATCCAAAGCAGAATTATTTCACAATTTGAAATAAAGAAAACATAGTGTAGATTAGAATACAACATAAGAGCAAAAATAAGAACCTTTTCCACGAAATGTCATGTTATTAACCTGGCAGTAGCCCGATTGATATGTGTAGAACTCAGTTGAGTTCTATGAGATGGCTGCCGTTCAGTCCATGAAAAGATTGGACGTTTAATACAATACTTTAAGCTGATTGTGTGATGTACCAGCTAGTCCCGGGCATCCGTAATACGCTTTCAGCCAATCTTAGCAGCGAATTGTGGCGTTTCATAAGCTGATAAATCTAACTTTTTCCAAATCCCCAGACCCAGACATCTTTCCCATCTACAAATGCACAAAGTGCTTCTCTTTGCTCATTTTTTAAACAATAAATTGTCGCTATTCTAGCTAAAACCGAGTCAATTGCTGTATTGACAGGTTGGTCCTCCAGCGTAGCCATGTTTGTAATGCCCCAGCAAGGCCCTTCTGACTGTCGTCATTCCTACATGTCCCCCCGATAAAACACTGCTGGCATGTCATTGGTCCAACTCACTGGTTGTTTGGAGATGGCCGTATTAGCTAAAGTCTTTCAAGATGGATTTGTTGTGAGACTGAAAACTTAGATGTTACAACAATCCAGCTTCCAGTGAAAGGTTATCATATTATGGCACTTCAGGGTGACAGAAAAGACAGCTGACATTCACTGACATTCAGAATCATTCTAGAGAACCTGTAACCTCTTTGCAGAGGGTTACATTTAGCCATATTAGTGGAAAGTTAACTAAAAGAAAAAATCTCTGTTTAAGGATATGGTACACAGCCAACTGTCCTTGAAAACCCTGTAAAAAATAACCCAAATGTTGGAGATTAAGGAGGTGTTGACAGCCATTTCTGGAGCCACAACACATACTTATCAAGGACACTGGCTGTAAGTTTTACATTCCCTCTTTCAAGGTCTAAGAAAATCAAGGTTCTAGAGTATGAAGAAAGTGTAGAGGTTTTTTGAGGTTTCCCCTGCCAGTAAGTATTTTAGGAGTTATATTATCTGCTACTGTTGGTTCCCTCTGTTATATCAAATCCAACGTCAGAGCAGCTGTATACTAACAGCGGTTCATGCCTTTCTGACAAGCTGGAGACCTCTTCACACTGCCATAAGAACCAAAACCTGCCCTATTGATCATGCTCACGTGTGTTTGATAGGTTAGCAAAGTTTGCAGGACAGAACCACATAGAGAATGAAGTTTAAAATATAAATGATATTCTAGTTTATCGGTATCCACTTGTTTCACATTTTTTAAATGTTGCTGTTGATGTTCAACCTGAGCTCATTTAAAAAGGCCTTGTAAAAACAGAGATATGTCTAGTCTAAGTCTAAAAAATCTGTATAGTAGTGGGCTAATGACTATGTTCTCATCTGATTGAAAACTGATCATCCAAGTAAGAACTGCAACTGATGTGCTGTGCTTAAGGTGAGCTGTTCAACCCTTCATTAACATGTGCATTAATCAAACCCTAATTAACACTGTGAAACTTCTTCTGTTTGATAAATCTCGCCCTGTTTGTCTTCCTGCTTTTTCCTTTTCTGTAGTGCGTGACAACACGCCCACACAGTATGTTGCTTTATTCCAAATAGAGTAAAAGCGAGGCAGAGCAACCAGCTCTTTTTATCCTAGCTCACAGAGCTCCTCACAACCTTTTAAAGAAAACAAAGGTGCAGGGACTCAAAGCACTTTTTGCTAAAGCAGTGGCCATTCTGTGGCAAACTGATAAATGTGATGAAGTTAACTACTGTACAGCACCTTAGAGCTCTGGATAATTTAACCCTAGAGGTGAATTGCATCGTCTGGACTCCCAGATGCAATGACACTTGGAAATAGTCTATCCTCTTTGTCTTTGGTGCATATTTTTGAATGAATTTCAATAGTACCTGGCATTTCTGCAAGTACCTATCTGTCAAAATTAGAATAGTAGCTTTAGAAAGCAATTTGTTTATACAGAACATACTTTGGCATTGTTAGCTGAGTTCTATTAATAGTAGAAGTAAGCAGTAAAGTAGTTATGGTTGCCATATTGTATATTAAAACTAAACCAGTTAATGGCTCTCTATATATGAATTTTATCAATCACCAACCTCTAATCTATCATTATGTTTGGAATAAAGTAAAAAGAAATATTTCAGATTTAGTCAAATGACCATTATTGTGAAATCAATCAGTTTAGGCCTGATTTTAAAAGATTCTGTTATGTCCAAATATAAAAGATTCTGTTATGTCCAAATATGTTAACACAGACTTTCTCTCCTTTTTTGTTATTATACCAAAGACTTTGTTGCCACAAAGGCAGCAGACATTTTTGCAAATGACTTTGCACCAGACTTTTTAATTTGATAAATGTCTCTACTGTGAGATCAAATAAGTTAATCAATAAATCAATAAAAAACAAATACAAAAACTCAGACCTTGAGTAAGTTTCAGATTCAAAAAACCTCTTTGTGCTTGGTAAATATTTAATTACCAATATCCTCCACCCATACATGGGGTTTGGTCATTAGAATGTGATCTCCTTTA
Organism: Cyprinodon variegatus; assembly: GCF_000732505.1. Lineage (NCBI taxonomy): Eukaryota > Metazoa > Chordata > Actinopteri > Cyprinodontiformes > Cyprinodontidae > Cyprinodon > Cyprinodon variegatus. The sequence goes on from NW_015150580.1 coordinate 127,990, forward strand.
CATTGATGAAGCCACCATCAATAAAACAGGTTGTTAGATGCTGCCTGCTGAATTATATTCTTAAATCACTCTGTGCCTTCTTTGAAGATCTACTTTGCACCTGCAAAATAGTTTGCATGTGTTTTAAGAGACAAACATATGCATATATATATATATATATATATATATATATATATATATATATATATATATATACATAAAAACATATATTTTATATATGTTCTTCTTCTCCACAATAATATGCAATTTTATGTTGGCTCATCACATAAAATCTAAATAGGATACAATAATGTTTGTGCCCATGGCAAAATGGAAAACAGTTTGATATATTTGCGGGGCACCCTCTTTAGAATGCATTGCGTCCTCTAAAGTGATGCCGCTTGTAATTTGTTTTGACACAAAACAATGTAAAAAAATATATTGTTTTGTCACTGCAGTTTGGAGTCTCATGCTGCAGACTGGATTTTGCTGTCATGCTTGATAACTTCTGGAAAAGTTGCCGCTAAATATGATATTCAGCATAACTAAAAAAACATGCTTACTTTATTTATATATGAGAAAGAGTTTTTTTTTTTTTTTTTTGCTGTGCTGCATATAAGCTACAGACTCAATGTGATAATGCAAGGCAATCACTATAAGCTGTGAGTAAACCAGCCTTCTCTTCCCTGAAAACGAGGCAAACAAAGCCACCCTCCTAAAACTATTGAAGTGCTCCTCATGAAAAGGATTGACAAATTTAAGCCTGTGCAATTTGTTTTGTTATATTGATGCAGGCTCATGCATGTAATCAATGTGAGGGAAAAAAAGAGGACGGCTCAGGGTAAAGTTTTGAGGGTATTTTAGAAGTGCAGATCTTTGATTTCATTTTTGACTGAGTTGATGCATTGCTAAGGAAATAAGGATGGGGATAAAAGTAAAAAGAAGTTTTTAATGCCACTATCTACTCATTTCCCTGCAGCTTGATCTTCCTAAACCAACTACCTGACTGCTTTTTAAAACACATTAATCTTCATATAGCCATACTTGTGGTAATAGCGATTTATAGGACTTCCTGCAATGCTGGCCTCTTTAAATGCTGCTGGAAAAACAACAACTTGCAGGCAAAAGGTCATCAGTGCAATCTTGTGCAGATCTCTCCTGTTTGAATTTAAGAATGATCCTTTTAACATTTCTAAATTTTCTTAACAAGTGAATGAAGATAAAAGGGTCAAAATCCTTCGCAGGTCATAAATATCTTAAGGCTGAAAGATAAATATGTAAAAGTGCATAATGAATTTGTTTTTTCATTATTTATACAACCTTGTGAGCATTTTAAAATTCTAAACCCTGATGGTATTTTATATCATGTCCAAGCTTCATAATAGCACACATACTGCCAGATTAAGCAGCTTTTCACACTAATATAAAATGCTATTTAACCAAGATAACATGTTTACATACTGAGAAATTACAAGTAATCTTTAATTTAAGGTAAAGTCATTAAACAAGAGAGTAGAAAGGATAGATTATTGTGTGTCCAGGCTTGCCTCTTCTTATTTTTCCATTAATAACTTTTCCTGCTGCCAAAGAGACAATAGCAAGCTTGGTTTGAGTGGAGCTCAAACTGGCTAATGCAGTCAATAAATTAAAACACCCACCAATTTGCAACAGACAAACAGATCCATTTTAACAAGGCTTGTTTTTATTTTGTTCCCTTTAACAAAATATGCACAGGAATAGAGTCAAAAAGCTGTAAGAAACTCTTTTAGGCAATAAAAAGTCCTATTATTGTACATGTTTGGTGAAGACTGTTATATGTAAATGTTTACTTTTACTCTTCTCAGTACATCACTGGTTCATGAAGTTTATTTAGAACCCTAAGTGCATGTCGCAAACATTAGATTGAGGGTTTGGGAATGATGAAAACCTAAATTAATAACGATGATGATAAGAACGTTTTTGCACAATCACAGGAATCTTAAAGAGATAGATGAGCTGTTAAAATGTATTTGTGATGTTTTATTTTCTGTGTCTGTTACATGTTTTAAGCAACAACTGATGTTGTTCTCAACTTTCAGAGGATAGGGATAGTCAAAAAGTAAGTTTTAGTTTTATATATTTTTCATGGTTCCTTTTTTTTCTAAATGTCGTTGTTGATTATTTGTGTCTGTAAGATCATGCCGTACTACGTAAATACATTTGGTTTTATTTCTTACTAAATCCTCATGTTTTTTTTGTATTCCAGTGTATTCCCCAAGTTTAGTTTTTTTAGTACTTCCTTGTTTCTCCCTCTGTGTAACGCTACCCTCTGGTACTAGTCCAACTTCGACAAGCTACTTGCTAAAAAGTGCATCTCAAGTAGTAGCACTGCCACCACCATTTAACTGTGGTAGTAATAAGTAGTAGTTGTTGGGCATGAGCTATTTTGTTGCATCACATATTTTTCATATGAGAAAAATAAACCACCTATGCCTCATGTTCCTACATGCAGCGAATTGCAACTTGGACCTAAAATAGCTTGCTTCTCAGCTTTTCATTAACGTTTCATCTCTTATAGACTAATAGCTATTCTGTCAAAAGATTTCACTTGAGATCTTGGCAGCTGTTTCCGAGTTACAAGGAGCTCTTGGCTGCTGAAAGATAAATAGCTTTCTACTTGTGCAATATTGTCACCATTTTAAATTATGGTTTGTATATTATTCTATGAGATGTTGAAATCTTGTGGTATTGGTTTATAACCAAGATGATTTTTAGTTAACGCAACAGCTGATTATGGTCTCAATTTTCAGAGAACAATTAAAGAAACTTTCATTTTTATATACTTTTGTTCTTTTTTCTTTCCTATGTTTTTATTTCCTTGTGGATTATTTGTCAAATATTTTATATTTTCAATTTGCCAAGACTCTCATGTATGTTTTTTTTTATTGCTTTGCTTTTTTCTCTTCATAAGCCAGTGCAACTTGTGGAGTTTTCTCCAGGGGTGGCAATAAATTCAAAATAGATGTACGTATACTAAAAACCAATTAAACATATACCAAGTTATCGCACCAGTATATTTATATGAATTCCAACAACAGAAAGGGGTTTGGGGAGCATCAAAAATTGTACCTGCATTTTGCAGTTGACATGGCTCGGCTCCCTTGTGCTAAAACCTACAGGATTCACTGTTTTCAGTATTTATACAATATTCTACGCAAGTAAAAAAGGAGAGTAAATGTGAACTACTGAAAACAGTAATAATCTAATCTATTTACCAAAAATGATATAATTCTCCCAAAGATAAGTGCAGAGTTTCAACATAATACTTCGAAAAATACACCTTGGAGTGCTGCCATGATATGGAGTTAGAGCGCATGACTCATACTGTATACTGGCTGTCCCAGGTTCGAGTCCCGCCCCTGCTGACCTTCCACTCTCTTCTAACCTCCTTTCCTGTCTACATACTTTCAAAAATAACAAAAGAAAGGCCACTAGATCCTAACAATAATTAAAAAAAAGAACAGATAAATACATCTTTATCCACATAAAGAGTATTAGATGTCATGTTGGATGCTTATATGTCAGAGAAAATACTAAAGAGCTTAAAAAAGTCAAGCCAAGATAAATTGTTCGACTCCTATATTCTGTGAAACTGGATGACTTAACGTTGCCAACCAAATGGGATTACATTGTATTGGCTGCAGTTTACAGAGAGAAGGGGCTATAAGAGAAATGGATATAGATGTTAGGCAGCATTAAATAAGCTCACTTATGCTTCACCCAGAAAATATAGTGAAGAGCTTCCAGTGGGAGTCAGCAGTTCATGGAGACTGAAGTGCCAGCCTCAGAGAGAAGGCTTAACAAAAGGCTGAGTGGGAGGGTCTCCATACAGTGTGCACTCATGAAGGGAAGCATTGTCTCAAGTTTTTCCCTCTAACTGCCAAACCACACGTGTAGTCACAAACCTACCACCCCAGACGCATCTAATTACTATAAAATGGCCTGGCTCCTATGCATGCTGGTGAACTGTGTAATTTTGTACATTTAACAATGAGACAGTGTCAGATTGTTTAGTGAAATGGGGCCGATACTTAAGCACCTAAAACATTCTAAAAGAGCTGTGTTAGCCCTGGTGGTTGACAATCCAATACTTTGGAATAATGTTTCAGCAGCTTGAAGATTTTAAAAGTAAAACATCATAATTTTAAATTTAGATTGTATAAAGAGAAGAAACTGATTAATCCCAATGCAAATCTTTTAGAAATAAAAATTGAAATGTGTGGTTTCATGTTTCATGAAAAGCCGGACCCAAGCATTTGCAAGACATTTGTGGAATCCATTTCCAAAGATTTAATTACAAAAAACAGGGTTTTCACAAATGGAAGTTGATATGGACCAAAGGAAGGAGGAGAAGGAAATAGCAAGTATAGATTTGGCAAGAGTCATGGAGAGAAACAGGCTCTGATAATAATTAAAAACGAGCTAAGAAGGAGGGTTTACTGAATGTGAAAAAGGTAAGTGATTACAGAGTGAGCTCAGCTACAAGGGAATGAAAGGAAAAGGCTAAAACCTGTAAACACAAGGAAAGATATGGGCAAAAGCATTCAATAAACTCAAATATTAAGACAACACACCAAATGAAAGGGAAATACAAGGAAGACAAAACTATGACTAAATAGAACAGACAATAAGATAAACATTCACAAAATTTTGGTAAGTTTTCTTTT
>NW_015150580.1:133241-150084 GCF_000732505.1 Cyprinodon variegatus
GCAGCCCGTCATTTTAACTAAATGTTTTTTGAGTTATCCCACTATCTGTCTTGCCTTGAATACTCAGTCCTTCTATTCTGAGGTGTTACAGGATATTGGTATAAAAACCAACCTACTTTAAATCAACTCCATAATTGTCTCACTGATCTGCATGCTGTACTCCTTAGTCCTCGGATACTCTCTGTTCTTTGATGTTTTCTAACCAACTCATGTTTTGTTTTGGTGTGTTTTATGAAATCCTAATGAAATACATTATAATATAAAAGACATGTAAATTCTTTTCAAATGGTACTGTATTTTAAGAAAGGTAATCTGAATTTGAATATACAAAAAATATTAAAAAGGCAAATAGATCTGAATTTATCAGGCACACATAAACTGTTGCATTGTAGTGTTAGATCCTTTACCTGTGGATCTTACCATCAGCTAGTTTGAGAAATTCATACTAAACCAGACTTTCATAATGAGAGAATGCAGCCCTTAATCCGAGCATCATAATTTGTGCTATGCTTATTAGGTGGTATCTTTAGCATTAAGGGCTGAAGTAATTAACTTGAGCCACCCAAGGGGTAAAGGTGTTCATGGTACATCTGGGGGCTAAGCCAGTCAAACCACTGTTAATAATGAAATCAGATACGGTCCCTGCAGTGGGTGGGTCACATGCTGCTCAGCCTGGTCATGGATTAGTTTGACAATTAAAATGCAGCATTGAGTAGGGAAATTATCCACTAGTAATTACTCTCTACTCTTTAATAATACATTAACCTAACTGTCCTAAAAATATAATTTTGGGTAGATAATGCTTGAAGCCTGATAGTGAGAATTCATGAGCTGTATTTTTGTCTGTGTAATTGTAAATTGATTATTCTCATAATAAGCTTAAAGTAAAAAAGAGACTGAAATCTCAACAAATGGGCTTTGTCCGCCGCCCTCTTGTGTTTCTAATGTAGAACACTGAACAGCTCCCCTGTCTTGATAATTGGAAAACATAATGACAGAGAAAGAGCTAAATGAAAAAAAAGGAAGTGTGTACATGTTTGTGCAATTTTATGTGTGTGTGTGTGTGGGTGAGAGTGGCCCACATTTTTTTGTCATCGCCTTAAGGGCTGAGCAGAGTCACCTCCAGCACTGCAACCTACTTTTTACACCCTCCTCAGGAAATGCACGGCTCAGTGTCCAGAACTAAAATCCAATCTGTTTCAAGCAACACCATTTTCATAATCATTCTGAGCCAAGTCTGAGAACAGCCTTTCACTCTGTCCTCATGTTCTATTATTGACTGCGAGCATATAAATTACTGCTAAATAAACATGTAGATACACAGCCTAAAGCAGATGAACACATTTCGCCGCACTGTCGATGTATAACCTCTGGGCTTCATTAGAAGATATTATTTCATGCCTCCATGTGTATTCTTTAATAATATACTTGCTGCTGTGAGGGGAGTCTTGTTTTATATGCATGTTATCAGCTAGATTTCACTCGAGAGAAATAAAAATAAAATGGTGCCTCTCACTGGAATGTTTTCCCATCCTCACTTTCTTATTGATAAACTTATCATTTCTGCATCTGCGATTTAAATTAAATTGAAGAACCTTGGGATGCAAATCAAAGACCCTCAGAAGGCATTCAAATCATGATAGGAAGCGGAAAAACCAAAAGGCACTTAGCAGAAGTATTGAAGTTTTGCCTGGCTGCTTTTATGAAGCCCTCAGAGCTATATTTGTACTATATTTGTATGCCTCTTTCAAAACCTGAGGAAATGTAATAATCATCTTTACAAATGTTTTTTTTTTAAATAAATATAGACTATTCTGAACTGCTTGAAATAAATTCTGCCATTTTGACCAACATTGGTAGCATTCCTTAAAGTTTATTTGCAGTGATATTGTATTTGGGAAGAATGTCTTAAAATTTTCAATAAGGTGTATCATGGTCTTTTTTTGTCTTAAATTTTTTAATAAGATGCGTCTATGGTCTTTTCTGTATCCTTCCCTTTCTGGCTGTAACAAATCGTTTCCCATATAGTTGTCGAGATGAATATCTACCAAATGGTGACAAAGATGTATATATTTCCTGAACCGTTAGGGTGTTAGTGGGAGAAAAAAAAGAATTTTTTTTTAAGTGCTATGTGGGTAAACATATGAGTAGATAGCTTCAAAACAGCAGTCTTGCAAACACTGAAAGTAATAGTATATATAATAGTAATTAGTAGAAATGTATTGTTGGTGTGCTTTAGATAATAACTGCATAAATCACAAATAGGATCAATTTAAAAAATGAGCCTATTCTGATACTATTTGAATTATGATTATAAATCACAATTGTGATTTAGCTACCCCGTGATTATGATATACATTATTACACTGCATAAAATGGACAAGTAAACATGTTCTTCACACTGTCTGACATGGATTCATACCTTTCCTTTTCTGGGTCTTTTTTTTTTACATGTCTCTTGATAGTTTTATTGAATTTTAGTCCTATCCTCCTTATAGACTTCTATATCTGTCATGATCTTGGTGCTAATGACTGGCTTGATTACTCATTTCATTCACCTGCCTTACTCTGCCCAGTTTCCGCTACTGTTCATCTGATCCACCTGCTCCTGCTTCTATTTAACCTGCCTGTTTCCAGTCATCAGGGCTAACTATTCACGAGCTGGTGGTGGGAACGTTTCAGCATTACCTTAGTGTTTCTGATTACCTTTTCTGCTTCTCAACCACTTAGCCCTCCTGTTCTCCTCTGATCTGTTTTAACCTGTCTGCTTCCATTCATCTGGTGAGATTATTCTCGAGCCAGTGGGGACAGTGATTCAGTATTACCTTAGAGTTTCTGATTACCGGATCCTGACCTGTTCTGCCTCTCAACCACTGAGCCTGCCTGATCTGTGTGTCTGACCTGTCTTTGGACTCCTGCTGGATTCTGCCTGTTTAATGAAGTTGTAGCTGTTTCCTGTAACCAACCTGGATTTACGTCTGGTACCTCTTGGGACTTCTAATCTCCTGGTTCCTCAGCACGTCCTCAGCACCAGCTTTGGCTTCGCCCTCTGGATTATCCTGCCTTCCTTCATCTGCCCAGATCTGAGCTCCTGCTTGTTTTCCATCCTCTGGGGCTTCAGCGTCTGAGACTCTATGAGCGGCGCGCCTGCCACGTCTTGTTGTCAGCTGACTGGCTGGAATGTAGTATGTTCTCTGGGCTAAGACGGAACTATTATACCAGGTTAGTGGCTCACGTTCATAATCTTCCTCCGCCAGATTTTTGAGGTCACTAGTGATGTCATGAGATAAGCCGAGATTTCTAAGTGCGTGTCGAGGCATGTTTCATTTAGGAGAGGGGACAATATTGATGACGTCCAAAGACTCTCTACCGTGATAACACCTCAACGATTCAGGAAGTAGTTCAGACTGCGCAAGAACTTTGACAGCCTCAATACTCAGTCAAGATTTCAGAGTTTGAATGAGGGTTGCTGTCAGTTGGATAGAGCTTGGATATATTCTAAGAATAGATTGTTTTTTTTTCCAACCAATCTAGTTGTTAAAGCTAGGACACTATAACAGGACACTATAAGTAATGCTGGAAAACTCTCGATACCAAAGGCTTAGCTTTAAAGGCTTGTGTAGCGTTAAAAACATTTAAATGCTGTCTTTTTATTAGCTATGAGCAGAAAATTATCCTAAGTCACTGAAATAAGAGGGAACATTACTATATGTAATCACGTCTGTCACCTAAGATTAGATAATACATGCATGATAACAGCTCGGCTGCGCAGTGGGTATCACTGCTGCCTTGCAGCAAAAAGGTTCTGGGCTCGATTCCCGGTACGGGGTCTCTCTGGGTCCTCCCACTTCCTCCCCCAGTCCAAAGCCTGACTGTTATGTTAATTTGCTTCTGTAAAAATTCTCTTTAGGTGTGAGTCTGTTCCTGAATGGTTGTTTGTCTCTGTGTTGCCCTGCGATGGACTGGCTACCTTTCCAGGGTGTACCCTGCCTCTCGTCTCTCTAGACAGCTAGAGATAGGTCCCAGCACCCCTCGCGACTTGGGATAAGCGTGACGGAAAATGGATCGATGATAATCCAGGCTTAGTTAAGAAATACAGATTACTTTCATTATTCTACTTTTAAACAGGGCCTTCCACGATTGAAATACAAAATATATTTTCTATTTGATATTTTGAATAGAAAATGCCTTCATTGCATGGACAATAATATAACAGAAAACTTCTGTCCTATATAAAAGCAGTTATTTGTTAAAAAAAAAACAACAACACTGCCAAACACACATTTGAGTCATTGCTAATTTCTGTTGTCATGTCTGTCGTTGCATATTTATGTTACTTTAATGACAAATTCCTGTCTCTGTTATTTCATTCAAATTTTGTCTCTGTTTGAGAGTCTATTGATCAGGAATGATGAGAAAAAACATTTTTAGCCACAGTAGAGTCTGCACAGATACACTCTTAGAGTGTAACCCATAAAATTAGTGTAATACCTTGGAAAGATTTTGCATGCTAAAAGACATCCAATAGAATAAGTGAAATTAAACAAACATTACAATTTTTTTTTTCAATTCAAACTATTTTCAAAATAATTTTGTACCCAACTATAGTTACTCTCTCAGATAAATCAACAAGACTTCATTGTGCTTTTATGTTAACGGTTTTGAAGTTAAAGTTAATTTTCTGCCCCACATGCAAAAGAATGTTCTGAAGGTAAAAAAAAAAAAATGGTATAAGGTACTTGCAAGGTGTACTTGTAAAGCTGGTGCTTTAATACCTTCCAGAAATCCTTTTTATATTGTTGACGAGCTGTAAGTTCTAGAAATTATTTGTAGAACCTGACAATAAAAGCCTTATTTTAGTTATTTTCAAATTCTGTCTTCAAGAACCGATTTTACAACATCCCATATTCATGGACATTGTTTTTGTGAACTAAACATTAGATTTTCTTATATTCATCAAACAAAATGTTTTGGCATGGTGTTCTAGGGAAAGAAAATACTGTACATGTATTTCCTTTGAAGTTTTATGAATAATGAAATATAACAATCTAGAATATTCTGAAACATCTTTTGTGCTTCCAGTCGAGACACTGACTGATCAATTTTCCAAGTCTGGCACATTTGAATGATGCTTACACACAAATAAGATGGTGTGACTAGTTTGTAGCAGCAGCTAAATATCATATGACACCACCAAGCATGCCTTAAAATCAGCCAAGGACTTTATTAAATAACATTCAAAGAGAAAATTTTGTTATTTTCCCTCAAGAGCCAAGGACTGCTTTGACAGTTAAGAGGAGCAATTAAATGCTAGCAGAGAGTTAACTAACACCCACTGGAGCAAAATCGATGTGCAGGATTCTGCATGGACAAATCACTGAACAGAGGCTGGAAAACCAGCAAGCAGACAAAGTAGAAGACTAATGGCTTGGAAAAAGGCTGTGAATAAATGAGGAGAAAAGGCTGTAGCTCTATCATTAACTCTCGAACATTTACATTTGGAATTACATAATAACTGGAATACTTGAAACCATAAGGCATTATATTAACCCCAAAAATAAAAAATAATAAAGGTGGGCTGTGGGTTATTTTAAAGACAAACTTTTTTTTATCATGGCCATCTGTAAAAGTCTGAGAAATGCAATAAGATTTGCTAAAAGCAATGATGACATTTCAACAACCACAAAGTCCAGATGAAATCCCTCTGCTGTGTGAAAAACAATTATTAACACTTTCAAACCCAATGGAGTAAATGTGACATGGATAAAATGGTATCCGAGATAACAAATTAGTACCCAACTAGTGAGTTCAGGCCCTAACACTATTGCTAAAACCCTAAACACACCGAATCCGATTTTGCGTCCGATTCGATAGAAAATTGTACCGGATGAGGTCATATCATTTAGTAATAATTGAAAGTCAATAGAGATGGACATGTTCAACAAAATTTTCTACAAGGGGGCTTCTGTAGCTCCAACTGAGATAAACCTCTCTATACAAATGTAATTTTGCCAAAAGGACTTTGTGGCTTGGCTCCAGCAATTCTATCTGTTTTTGGCTCAGTTCTGTTTGTAGTAACTAAGAGGAAGTTGAATGACTTACTGTTTTAAACACTCCGAGTTAAGATTTCTTTTTTTTTTATTTCTATCCTTCTCTTTGACATTGTCTTGGCTAATAACAATTGCTTACTCTTCTGATACAAAAAAGATATACAACTGTTCTTGAGTTGTTGCCTGCCTGAAATGTGAAGTACATTTCACTGATGTTCTGTGGAAACTGGGGAGAAACATGCCTGTGCTTTACCAGGTAATACTCAACACTAGCAGCAGCTGTTTCTGTGGATATTAAGCCAAACTGTCATTTAGCCACAATGACTCAATACCATTTTCTCAAAATGTCCTCTGTCTAAATTACTGCTTAGAGCCTGTGAATCACTTTTTTCCCCTCACCAGACTCCATGGAGTGGCATCATCTATCACTTTTGTAGAAATGAACAAACTAATGGAACCTCTTAGCATTAACAAACACCACCACTGAAGGATGTTCTATTTGCATCAGGCCATTGTTTGATCCATAAAAGAAAGGAGGAAAGAGATGGAAGAGTGGTTAGAGCAAAAAAAAAAGGGAAAAAAAGTCTGCCTTCTATTGAACACAGTCGTCTTGGCAAAAGGAGTAAACAATGCTGCTCTGCATTTAGCTTGGAGACTTCATGGACCCATCGCCATGGCAACTTCATTTCCAGTCATATCTTTAATGAAAAGGTAATGAGAGAAACATAACAGTCCCAACTTCATTACCAGAGTAAGATTCAGTAATAAAGAATAAATCGGAGTGTCAGTCATTTGAAAGAGAAGCAGCATAGGAGGCAGCTGTATGCTGCAGCTATGAAATCAGACTCTGGTCACTGAGAATGTTGGAACATATGCCTGGTCAGTGTCTGATCAGACAACACTCATCTCATTACAGAGTAAATCAACTCTTGTTTACTTCTCTCAAAGAAATGGAAATTCACCATGCTAATTAGGTGTCTGGGCATTAAACACACTGTAGCTTGTTCAGTCTGTCAGTTTCTTAATTAAAAAGACAATTTTTACCAACACCCCAATGAATAAATACTTTATCATCTCTTCAAACAATGGGCTCAATTGGGGCCACAGAGTTTGTTCAAAAACAAAATGTGAACCTTAAACAAAAGTTTGTCAAAAAACAAACATACACACACACACACAGACATATATATATATATATATATATACACCAGGACAACAAAATAAACTGAAATGTATGATTCATGCCACCTATGAAATAGGTAAAATATTTCCAGATTGAACTCTAGGTCTGGGAAGGTGAAATTGTTGGATAAAGCAGACAATCTAGATGCCAAAAACACACAATTGGAGGAAGCAAAAAACATTAAAAACACTCTTGATAAGAAACTCTAAAATAAACAGGGAAGTACCTTAGAGAAGAACACAGGATATAGAAAGCAGTAAATAGAAAGATGTGGACGGATAAAAATAAGATTGACCATTATCGCATGAGAAAACATGTAGAACAAAAGGAAAATTGACAAATTCAGCCAATATCTTTAAGCCACTTATAACAAATCTTAAAACTGAAGTGATTTAACCAAGGTAATTTCTGTAATATTCCGTTCACATTTCAAATGTAATGGACCACTGACTTACAGGTGGATCCTAATATTTGAAGGTTGAAATGTTGACTTTTTGATAAATTCATAATTCCATATGAAGATTTATTACGCATTGATTGGTCAGTTTCAATCGTTTGTTTCTTTTAAATTTGATCATTATGGCTTACATTTGAAAAGAAAAACAATTCAGTTTCTTTAAAAACTAGAAAGATCAAAAATTTCAGTTTGTTTATAAAGCATCAGTTCAATAAAGATAGAATCCCCAGAACTTAAAAGCAATAAACAGATGCAATTTATATTCTATAATTTATCATCACTTCAATCTAATTAGATACATATACAGTTACACCTGTAGTCTTCATACATTAACAACCATGGTGTCTCAGTGTTTGATGGCCAGCAAACTAGCCTGACCAAAACCCTGTAGAGACACTTCCTCCAACTCAATTCACCAACAGCTACTACCCTTCAGCCTTTAAATGCATCCCCACTTAAAGAAGGCTGAATCAAATGAGTATATTAGATCTTTTGTATGCCATCAAGATTGCCAAAAGCTTGGTAAAGTTCATTTGATTTAGGTATGTAGGAGCAGGGATGCGTCTAAAACCTACAAGACAGTAGCTTTTGAAGACCTAAGTAGGAGAGCCCTCATGTTAAGTAGAGCAACGTCAGGAGGAGGGTCAGAAATGCCAATGTCATAATCTTGGAGCTGATGACTGGCCTAATTGCTTGTTTCATTTACATGCCTAGCTCTGCCATGTTCTTGTTGCTGTTCGTCTAATCCACCAGCTCCTGCCTCCATTTAACCTGCCTCCTTCCAGTCAACAGTGCCAGTTTATTGGAGCCCTTGGTGACAGTCGTCCAGCAAATCCAAGAGCGTTTGGGTTGCCTGATCCTGACCCGTTCATCCTTAGGACCTCTGAGTCTGCCTGTTCCCATTCTGATCCTTTTGACTGACCTGTCTTTGGACTCCTGCTAGATTCTGCCTGTTTACCAAACCTGGAACTGATTCCTGTATGAAGTCCATATATTGAAAAATTTTAGTTGACTATGTATCTATTTTTCTAATTTTAAATGTATAAGAAATTACATTTCGGAGGTGTGTGTGTGTGTGTGTGTGTGTTGGGGGGGGGGGGGGGGAGGTGGCGGGTGACTAGCTGTAATCCAAAATATATATACATATATAGTCTATGTATCACACCATGAAGAGTGAAGTCTTATGATATATGACAACCTAGCCTAGAGCATTTTAAAAGACCAACTGCAACTCTGTGTTAGTCTTCAAATTTGACACCTTTTGGTTATATATAAGAGATGAACTTCATCATGCTTGTTAGATGACCTTTGCAAAGAGTTAACCTTCAGAAAATGAGATGCTGTCATTCTCTTCAGTTCAACCGAACAGGTAAATATGCGTCACATTAGAATCCGCTACAGCAGTTTTACTTTTTTTTCCTCACCTCATTATCACAATAACCTTGTGAGCTGGACAATTTTTCATTCGTAATGATGCGTGATACTCTGAAAGTAATTTTTAATCACAACCAGGGAGATCCAGCTGCCAGGTATCAAAGCCCTTGGCTGCTGTTGGTGGTGCACTCATGTCACACAAAGTGTGCCGGTAGCCAGCCTCTTCCTTTCCTCCTCCCCCCACAGCCGTCAGAAATTTTCCATGTATAATTAGGCAGATTCCTTGGAGAATATGGGATATTTTATTTTTTAAAGATAAGAATATTAAAGAGGTGCTGTTTAATTTATTATTGTCTTTTAAAGAAAAGAGGTCACTCTCGGTGTAAAAGCTCAACAGAACTTTAACTGATGCAGTTCTTAAGGTGTTAAAGATGTAAGCCCTGCTATGATTTATTCATCCCCTGCTGCAGTTTAATTCTAACTCTATCTTTTGGAACGAGTAAACAGGCTCCAATTCAAACTGACTCAGTCATTACCAAAATGAAAAGAATGATAAGAATGATGCCCCGGGCTGCAACTTAGATCTGAATACATTCAAGGATAATTATGCACACTGAGTGGGCTCCAGCATTTTAAAGCCAAAGCAGAGACAGTACGGGTTCAGGAAGAATCAACAAAGCAGCAGAAGGATCAAACTGTGTGAATACATTTTTGCCTTACTGTCCACTCAGCATAGAAGATCATTATGGGCTAGTTATAATCTCTGTTTGCACTGCCCTTCATTATTATGCAGGGGTCAACACAGGTTTCACAAAGAAATATCTGTCTTGCATTTGTTTATCTAGTTGAGCAGAATCTGCCTCTGCGATGTCGACAGTGGCACAGGTGGATAAACCTGAGGCCGTGCGGTAGCTATTAACCCCTTTTCTGCATCCTACCTTTCTTCACTGTGCTGCAATTTCAGAAGAACTGCAGAACAGTTACATCTTTGACCGTTTATTACGAATCACGGGACATCCTGATGGGCAGGCACACAACACCAACGTTCATCCTGAACACAGGAACACCCTAGGGATGTGTCCTTAGCCACATTCTCTAGTCACATTTTACTGAGGCCTGTTGTGCCATTGACTGCAACAGCACCATTGTTAGGCACCAATGCCTTAGATCTGATATCTGATAACAAAGCCTATAGAAAGGAGACCCAGCCCAAGACAAAATAATGCTGGAATATTAACCTGGACAATAATATCTCAAATAAGATAAAAGTAAATATGGACTCCAGGAAATTAACTGTATATGCTCTTTCATGGGACCTGGCTCAGAGCTCGTCTGCCTGGTTGTGTGTTTCCTGGATGGGGCTGGTTGACAGTTGCCTTTTGTATCTCTTGTTCTTTTTCTATGTCTGCTTTGGTCACCTTGAACCCCAGTCATCCTCCGCAGATGGCCACTCACACTGAGCCTGGCCTGCTGAAGGTTTCTTCCTCTTAAAAGGGAGTTTTTTTCTCTCCACTGTCGCTACAAGCATGCTTGGTGTGAGGGATTGCTTTCAAGTCAATGAGTATATATATAAACTGAATTGAAATTTCAGTGCACAACACAACTCCCATCTAAATACATGGTGTGATGGTCTAAATTTTATCTTTTAAATCACTCAGCCACTGTGAACAATATTCTGAGATAACTAGAGACCTTCCTGTATATCCACAGAAAAAAATAAAAGTTTTAGAAATATTTCCCTGAATCAGTGTAAAACATTGAAGTCTTCAGTAACTTAAAGAACATAAAGAGACTTTCCTTGCTCAGGAACAGATTGTCAGCAGTGCGTTATGAGACCTTTCTCCCCCTTCTCCCCAAAAGCTTTGTTTCATGAGGAGGGTATGGTGTTTGACTTGTCCTTGACCTCTTTGTGAACCTAATGCATTGTGACTATCTCGCCTAGAAGATTAAAATCACCCTGTGAGGACCAAACACAACAGGAACGACAGCACAAAAAAAATCAGAGCTTCCTAAATGTAGCTCATCTAAGGCTGTTTGATGGTTTTCATGCATATCTTTATGTTTATGTGCAGTTTTCCATCAAGGCAACTAACTTGTCTCAGACTATAAATGTTTACCTTTTCTCTCTGACAAATTTTAAAAAACATGCATTTGTCTTAAATCTTCAGGGCATAATCGCAGAAACCTCTGTTATCCCACTGCTCATGCAGGGAGTGCTGCACTCGTCTTAATACAGACAGCAGGTGCAGATGGTTACAGACAGGTGCTCTGTAAAACAAAGAGAGAAGAAAAAAGGAAGGATGGAAAAACGAACAAGCACCTGGTCCTTCTGTTGTAGCAGTCTGGGGCTTTGCACAGCGTGATTAGCTTTGTTTCTTCAACGGTGCGCAGCAAGGAACAAGACCTACAACTTCATTAGTGTAGTCGCACGGCTCCATTTCATGGGCTTTTGCTCCTCACTTGACTGCAGTAGGTTAGAGGTGTTGGAGAAAGGTGTAGATGAAAGTGTTCTCTGTTTTGGAGTAAACCAAGAACAAACTACCTGTAATCTGATACATACTTCAGAAAACTTCTAACTGATATTACAATCATGCCTACAGACTTTGAAAGAAAGAGAACTGACCTAGATAAGGGAAAAGCTTATTCCTAAAGAGGATTAACTGGTTCCCTGAGTCTTTTTTACTTTTTGTTGTTGAGATCTAGCAGTGAATTTATTTGGGGCTAACATATGTAGATTTTTTAATGAGCAAAATTGGGGTAAATATTTTAGCAAGTTTGACAAGGTCCAAATTATGATGGCTACAAGCCTGTGTTAGAGCATCTTCAAAACAGGAGAACTTCTATGTTCTTATTGTCATATATTGTACCTCTCTACCATCAGAGGAGGGTAGAGAACCCTAAAATCTTACTAAAGTAAGAGGAACACTATTTTATGCTTTTACTCAGGTAAAAGTAAAAAGCACCCATCCAAGAGGTCACTCAATTAAGAGCAAAAAAAAATTTGATAAAAAGCCTACTCAAGCACTGAGTAACTCACCAAAACATTTGATATACATCTGCTTTGCTGCACCCAGTTCTCATTACCATTTATCTGATCCACCTCCATCAGCCTCTGTTTAACCAAACCCTCACACCGGTCATCATTGCCAGATTTTTTGAGCCTTTACCGAGAGTTCTCTAGCATTCCGGAGTGTTTAGTGATTGCATGATCCTGACCTGTTCTGCCTCTGGCCCTCTGAGCCTGCCTGTCCCCATTCTGATCTGTTTGCCTGACCTGTCTTCGGACTCCTGCTGGATTTCTGCCTGTCTTTGTACCGAGCATGGAACTATTTCCCTGACACCGTCCTGGAATTCTCTTTGGTCCTAATCTCCAAAATGATCTGACTCCAGAACATGCCTTTGACACCAGCTTTAGCTTTCCCCTATGGATTATCCTGCCTTTTTTCGTCTGCTTAGTTCTGATCTCCTGCCTGTTTTCCAACCTCCTCCTCTGGGCACGGACTGAACTATATGACCAGGTTAGTGACTCACATGTTCATAATCATCCTCTGCGAGATAGACATGGTCACTAATCTGTGGTCTCGTCCTACAGAGGACCCTGCCTTAGATGACGTCGCTGTTCTCTGCAGTTCTGTCTTAAATAAATGTTCAGTTAAATCTAACTGTCTCTCTGCCTTGAATACTGGGTCCTTTTGTTCTGAGCTTGACAATTCCAGGCAGAAGTGACCCTTCTCCAAACCAATTTTCTATATAAAATAAAATGTATGAAACCAAGTTACTCCAGAGACAATATTTACCTCTTATTGTATACTAGCTTGACCTCCAAAGGTCATGGTAAGATCAAGTAAGGTTATGTACAACAAAATAACCCTCATTTTCACATAAGTATTGGTTTGGACTTGTGTTTTAGACAAGGTTGTTTGTTATTCACCAAAGTAACTCATAACGGATAAAATAGCCAAAAGTCCTATCCTATCGCCCCAGACACTTAGGAAATTCTGAGTCAGTCCATTACAGCACAGGTGGTATTGTAGATCTTGACTCTTGGGCACTTATGGAGATTTGAAGTGATGCACACAGATGCTCTCACCTCAGCGGGGTTCTGCAGCTGCTCACAGGCTGTGGAGACATGCAGTGACTTAACGGTCTGGGTCAGAACCGCTCACAGCACAGATGAGACAAACCGGACACTGGCTGTCTGGCCTGGATGGAAACTGGGTCCTATCTTGGTTGATTAACAAGGAGAGAATAAAGAACTCCTCGTCGGCTGAAAATAATATTTGGTCCCTTTTTCAAATTTGTCTTTCTGGATTACAACCCTACAATGAATCCAACTTTATGCAGATATTGCTATGCACGTTTGTAATTTTATGTTTGTATTATCCCCACAGACTGCCACATATATCATCATAGATTATAAGTAATAATCGTGTTTGTGTTGTCAAAGTTTGTGTGCTCACAATTTGCCTTATTCATGGGCTCACTTCATCTGCCAGCCAACCATTTAATAATTGAAGGAGGTTATCAGGAAAGTGGATCCAAAGGCCCTCAGAAATGTGTCATGCCCCTGAGCAAAGCCTGCAGAAAGGAAAAAAATATAAAAAAAAAAGAGAAAGAAGAGAAAAAGGGGCTTACTAATTTGATGTGTGCACATCATCTCTCACACACTCAGAAAAAGCTCTGTTGTGTTCCACCTACGTACGGAGCTAAAACACAGAGGTTGATGATGCCACAAATGGCAAGCTTTGACTGGCACAATATCAATACCTCACAACAGCGGGAGACCACGCATGTCAGATACATTTATGATTTCCTCCAAATTCAGCTCTGCTATTTTTCCTCTTCATCAGGATGGGTGTTTTTTTGATGTAACTAGATTTCAGTGTGCAGCTTGGCTGCTGTCCTCTTCTTTACAAAGAATGTGACTGACGCAACATTAATCTCCAAACAAAGAAACTGGCAACAACTACTCTGCACAATTTCAGGGCGATGAGGTGGCAACGTCAGTCCTCATTTCTCACCGCTCCTTCACAAGCTGCTCCACTTTTTCCAAATTCCCATTTAGATCAAACAAAACACTCCAGAAAGAGGAGGCACAACTGTACCATTTAAATGCATGGCACACACACTGGAGACCACTTCTTATTTTCTAAAGAGAGAGCCATGCTGAAAAGTTTTGAAGCTGCCATTATAAGGTGTGACCTACATGGGAGGGAGCCAAAGCCCAAACTCCGGCTCCAAGCGATATTCTTGCGTATTGTGCATTCCAAAATGCACATTAAGAGCAAGAGAGCTTCTTCTCTGCAGACATAATTCTCTCCTAGTTGACACACCGCACTTCCTTGGAGCATGGCTTAGAATACATACCGCTTCCTTCAAGGCGAAAGGCATGCAGTATTTACTTTACTGATGTACTGTTTGGTACATTAAAAACATTGTTACCAAAAAACCCAAACCAAGCCAGCGGTTGTACATTAATTTAATCTTTCTGACATTGACATATGAAAAACATTCCTTAGCTGACACTCATGAATTATGGCAGCTGTTTGGGGGAAAACTACTCTAAGGTCTATTTTCAAATAGGTTTCTCCTGGAAAACAACCATCTTGCTATTTGTGTGTTTTGTGAGAAAGTGTTTTGGAAAGGCATCTTTCATGAGCATGGGAAACTTTCAATAAACATACAATACCGACAGGAAGCAAGGAAGGAAGGAAGGAAGAAAGGGAGACTTTAACAAATGATTTTCTAAGCACAACTTATGACAAAACAGAGACGAATACATCTTGTTGCCACAGGATTTCATCATGCATCAAAGAGTAGAAAGGAGTCAGGACATTTGTGATTTTCTTTTTACAGAGAATTACCCCGTACATTAAGGTATATAGGATTTAGTGGGTCATTTACAGACAGTATCCTGTGTGAATATTTGAAAGGGGGATTTACCCTGAGTGGACAAAGGCCTCATTAGGGGCCAAGTTATGCCAAAGAAAAGGAGAGCTCCAGAAGGACTACGGCAACACTGAGATGGTAATCAAGTAACCTGTTTTCACATTTAATACCCAGTGCAATCAATATATATATATATATATATATACATTTATATAAATATCCATTTAATACCCTGTGCAATAACACTGTATAATAATATAATCCTGTTAAATAAGAGACTTCAGCTGTTGTATATATTTATATGTGGTCGCACTGTATATTTTGTATATTCTACCCCCCCACGTACCTTTTTCTTCTTTTGGCACCTTCTTCTTTTTCACTATTGAGCCGATGTAATGAGTAAATTTCTCCACTTTGAGATCAATAAAGGCAATCAATCAATCAAGTACGGTAACACACCTGCTTGTAATGCACCAAAAAACATTATTTTTGATGCTGTTACTCTAATCTTTTAAAGTAAATGGGAAGAAAGGGACCTTTTGCATTGCGCAATGTAAGCCAAAGAAAAAATGTTTGTCTCATTAAAACAGACTAAAGCCTTCAGGGCATAAGCTGTGACGCCATCATTTGGAGGGACCGAAGCCTACATGTTGTTTTTGCAGATCTAAGGAGCACATACAGGTAGTTTGCGTTTTATAATGTTATTTATTCTTAAGGCATTTTCTTTAGCTGGATTTGATTTAGATGCATCAGACGAGGTGGTTTCAGAACAATGACTCAACACATTTCAATTTTTCATTTGAGGTAAAAATGTGATGACCATCTAATTTTCTGTCCAGTAGACCAAGAAGTAGTGCTTCCTGTTGATCTCACATAGGTACCAGCACCTAAACTGCTCCTCCTCAGTTGGGAGTCTTTGCTATTTTACATTGAAAAAAGAAGGTTAAGGTGGTTCAGGCATTGAATTAGAACACCAACCTTTGGAGGTTCTCCAGGTAAACTTGGAGTCTCAACTCTGTTTCAAGCTACATAGGTCTTCATTTGGACTAAAAACAGCTCCTCTCTGAGCGCAGAAGATATCCCTGTCTGCATCTTTGCATATTAACCAGGACTACCTTTAAGTGCCTTTTCTAGTATTGGAAGCCTTTGGATTGCTTAGAATGTAATACAGTTACATATTGGAATCATATCTTACATAAGGACCCACACATATGTAGGACCTTGATTCATGCCTATAAAATGATGGCCACTGTGAGATTGATAAGGTTTTGATCATATAGGGGCCACACTGGTTGCAAGTTATTATCAAAGATGCACAGGAGTTGTTGACAGATATGTTTATTGAGCAAAAAATTATTTAATTATTTAAATACATTTGTTCTTTATATTTTGCACTCAGATAAAGTTGAAGGGTTTTGTATCCGTATGAAGACTAAAGAGAAATCAAATCATGCAAAAAAATAAAATTAAGCCACATTTGGTTAAATTGGATTCCTTCCACCTAAAGCTTTACCTTGTCATCACACCACCAACCTTGAGATTCGACTCTATCTGTTCTTATTGTCAAACAGTAGAAAGATAAAGAAGACGGCGTAGCATGTGCATAGACAGCAGCTGAAAAGAGAACAAGTTGGCTGTGTCATGGATGAAGTATGGGGAATTTATAATTTGGCCATTATGGTTCTCCATGTTTTTTATACATTTGTTTAAATCCTTTTTAGAGTCACATTTCACAAGACCTTTAGGGCCAAATTTAAAAATCATTAACAATAACAGATTTATGGCAGATATCTCAGCTATGGAACCTGGAATGGATGGATGGATGGATGGATGGATGGATGGATGGATGGATGGATGGATGGATGGATGGATGGATGGATGGATGGATGG
>NW_015150580.1:150094-170295 GCF_000732505.1 Cyprinodon variegatus
GGATGGATGGATGGATGGATGGATGGATGGATGGATGGATGGATGGATGGATGGATGGGTAATATGTGATATCCTTATCTACATAGCACCAAATTGCTGTAAAGATTAGAGACAAACAATCACAACAGCAGTCACAGTACATGATTAAAGCCTGAACAAAAGCTTGAAATGATAAAAAACATACAACACTTCAAAGCAATACAGAAAATATTAGACTAAATACCAACACCTCACACGGTGCCAAAAGCCAAAGAGAACAGATGGGTTTTACCAAGTTATTTAAAAACCAACAGGAAAGATGCCTGTCTGATGGCCAAAGGCAGGTCATTCAACATTTAAGAGCAGCAGCAGAGAAGGCCCAATCCCCTTAAAGTCTCTATTTGGTTTTCAGGATGCTCAGGATTATCCAGTGATTATTGTTCAATATTCTAGGATTTTCTCTCCGCTCCCATAATGTACAGGAACCCTTCAGTTATGCTCTACTTTTTCTGTACACTATGTGCAAAAACAGTCATGTTATGTCCTGCCTACTGATGACATACTTGCCTGAGTCCCACAGTACTCTCAGACAAATTAAAGGAATTATTCATGCTAAAAAAGAAAAACTACAAAAACATCTCTCTTATCTGGAATCACACTGAGCAAACAGATTTGGCTGGATACGGTTTGGATTTCTTCCTCTTCTGCAGTTCAGTGACTTTAAGTTTCCACCCATCTGTGGGAGATGGTTGGAAAAAATGTAGTCTGCAACTCTGTCATCAAAACTATGATCTAACAGTGAAATGGTTCATCTGAAGTTGTTTTATGTAAAGCTTCAAGACAGCTTATAAGCATCTGATGCTCTCATTTTATTAGCCTTTCCTTCTTTATTTTTCTTCTTTTCTTTTTTGAAATGTCACATTCATCTCCTGTCATTTTGTTCCCATGTGCTGAAAAACAAGTGTGTGGCCATGCGTGGGACAGCCTCATCCCTCCTATCCCCTCTGACCTGTAGTTGCCACTCAGGCTGACAGTGTCAGAAAGGCCCTTGTTTTGTTTCTAAAACTCCCCCCGAGCTGAAGGTCAAGGTTCAGTTTGCAGCGGGTGGGAGCCATTCCTCCATCCCATGTGGAGGCAAATTAGCTGGCTTTTACTACTCAGACAAGCATTTCCTCCTACACACCCACACCATTTGTTTATCAGGTATTGTAGTCAATAAGAGCTACATTATGCATAAGGCTACACAATGCTTAATTACACTTGCATGATTTGGATTCCTCATTTAAATTGGGTTGTCTGATATGTGGACAATTCCTGGGAGAAAACATGTAATTACTGCACTATTTCCATTTGGAATGGAAGCCTCTTCTTGCTTGTATAACTAATGATTGGATTTAATGTCAAACATATTTCCTGTCATTCGTTTACAAATCTTCCTGTACTGCATACTTCACAGGTTTCTTTTTCTTCCTCTTAGTGTGATGAAAGCATAAAGCCTGGATCATCAATTTCATATCCCACTTACTTTTCTGCTGCATTATAGATCCTGAGAAAATGACCACTTTTCTGGAAACCATTTGATGATTAAGCTTTTGAAAATAATGATTTAAACCTGAAAGTGAGAGGCAAGTCTTGAAGCCCTTTATTTCCCCCCTTTAAATCCTAACTTTTTCATTTAGAAGCACAAGGAATAATATATACCTTTGGGAGAAGGAAGGAAGGAAGGAAGGAAGGAAGGAAGGAAGGAAGGAAGGAAGGAAGGCCTGTTAGCGCAATAGTAATTTAGTGTTAAATTACATAATTTGCCAAGTCAGGTGTGGGGAAGCTCTATTTGTTTATTTGTTTTGAACCACCGTAAACAAGCCACAGCCTGAGTAATCACGCCTCTTACAGCTAATCCTCCAAACAACTTTCAGCTTTAAATCAGCTTTTCAGGAAAGTTGGAATTCCACGCTTGTTACTGTGTGGAATAAATGCTGATCCGTGCTCTGCCTCAGGAGTCTTTGGCAGAAACCACAAAAAATCCTTTCAAATAGACTGAAACATAAGCATACACAGTGTGCAAGCTCAGGTAAATGTATAAAAGAGCCCCCTTCACTTCTTGCACACATCAGCTTTTCAACGTTAAGAAGTGGCAGATGCTTCCATATCTCTGGTGCAGAACCAGATGCCTTTTTTTGTCCTAGTTTAAAAAAAAAATCAAATAAAGAAAATAATACTGAAAACAACAGAAAAAATACACAGAGCAGCCTGGAGGACTAAAATAAACAGTGTGTTGATGCTGCTCTCTACTGGCACTACTGCTGCACCAACAGTGATGCAAAGTAGATTTTCCCTAAATTATTGAAAACTTTGTAAGAGTTCAGATTCCAATCTAAAAACCAAGGGGCATATGCAAAAATATCTTCTTCATCTGGAAGTAAAATCCTGTTTTTTCTTTTGCACCTTATAATAGTAATTCTATAATATATATTTAAGTTTATAGATTTCTTTTCACTAATAGCTATTTTATTTCTCCATCTCTGACAGAAAATGCACCATAGAAATCGGACAGTATATGAATACAGTACATAAACTTTATAGAAGGAGGTAGGCTTTCTGATTATTAGAACACACAGATCCTTCTAGGCTGTTAAAGTGGGTATGCCATTAAACATACAGTAATAAGTAACAGCAAATCAATAATTCATTAATTATAATTATTAATGATTAAATAAGTAAATAATGATTTGTAAATAATGCAATGTGCATGTAAATAATAATTTACAAATAAATACATTATCAATCATTATCAACAGCAGATAATTAAACATACAGTGACGATTAATTTTTGTGTTATAATCACAATGCATATTCAAAAGTATATATATTTTTGTGACATTGGAGATGTAGATACATTTAGCTAATTCTTTAGAAAACAAATTTTAATGGTTGGAGAGATTCTGATGATATTTTTTAAAGTCCGAATACTGACTCTCATTTACATTACCGTTCTAGCACATGTATCTCTTGTCCTGAGCATTTCATCTAAGCTCTTGCTGTATGTTAGGGTTATTCTTTCTGCTGGTAGCTAAACCCAAAGCAAATTAAGTGGATCTCTGCAGCTCCACCTCTTTTTTCCCAGCCGGTATGGTTTAGTAGAACGAACAGGTAGAATCCAGGGCACTCTCCTCCATTTTCAGATGGTGGATTTAACAGTGCTCGGACTCTCTGCTCAAAGATTGTGATACCTTAGACCTTTTAAATCTGACATGTATGCCGTTTTTCTTGATCTCCTTGTTTCTGTTTTTTTTTATTTTTTTTAATGTTTTTGATAAGCATCTGAAGGCCTTGGAAAAACAGATGTATTTATATTTACATGATTGCTGAATTCTGCTATTGGTTGCTCTGGATTTTATTTCACGTAACAACCCTGTGTCCTTGTCCTTCAAAGTTAAGCTATGTTTTGGGTTCCAGTGTCCTGCTACCTTTAAATCTTCTACAAAGTACCTCAATCAGACAATTAAGTAATTAGCAAGAGTGTAAAACCTCTTGCTAATTACTTTTAAAAAAAGCTTAGCTTTTAGATCCACGTTATTCTAAAAGTCAAAGGAAACCAACCCCTGAGAAGCTGAGTTTGATATACACATTATATTCTCATAGAACAAGTTAAAGTTTAGGGTTTCAATATTTAACAAATTTAAAATAAAAAAAAAGGCAACAAATATATAGTAAAAACCTGTATGCAGTTTATAATCTGCTAAATACGAAACCATCCATGTCCCTCATCTATCTGCAACTATTTCCTGCATTCATCAGAAACATGTAAAACTCTCTTCCTTGCTTATACTGATATCCCAATGTACTTAAAAAACATTCTGATAATTAATTTTAAGCCAAATAAGATAGGAACTGTTATTCTATTTACTAAACCTCTGGAAATACCATGAGCCCTATTAGATGACAGCACTTTAGCTTGGAAAGAAACAATTTCAGCTTTTCAGTCTGAGTCTGAATGTTCATTTTTATGCTGCTAATGCTCCCTCTTTAAACTGTGAGCAGGCTAATCATCTCTTGACATCTCCCTCTCCTGCAACTGCGCTTACCGTGACATTTTATTCCTTTAGCTTGTAATTGATTTCTCCTTCAGTTCATTAAAATTGCCTGCAGAGCACCTGCAGCACAAAGCTAGTTAGCAGCAACCCAGCAGGGGTTTAATCCCTTAAAAAGAGGTGAATTAATGAGTGTTCAAGTAATGCATTGATTAAAGAATCAGGACTCTTGTTTCTTTTCATGAATAGTATAATATTTAACAATATTGAGGACTCAGAAGAGCTTGTTTTTCAATATTTTTCATCAATAGATATCTCAATGCAATATCCTTCAGCTTGTGAATAAGAAACCTTAATCTAGGGGGTTATTAAAGGAAGTTATCCCAAGGTGGCTGCTGTCCATCATCTTCTGTTTTATATTGTTAAAGCTTATTGCAGATTTTATAAGAAGTCTAGGCCATGTTTGATAGTAGCAGATGATTTCTAGGCAGCTTTGCATTTAGATGCATAAGATGACTTCAGACAAGTGGTAAAAATGTGAGAATAAAGAACCCAGCCATGCCCACTGTGTCCAGACTTTTATCATGAGGAGATTTAGACTGCAGTTTTGTTTTTTGTTTTTTGCAACTTGCAGCAAAAACAATAGAACTAAGGAGTCTGAAAGTTCAAAAATGTTTGTTTCAGAATAAACTGAAGAAATCTGAAGGAATACTATTTAATCTTTATTGAATAAGCAAATAAAAACAAAGCAATTTACTGTTGTTGATTAATGCTGGCTTGAAGAGATCACCTCTCATGATTTTTTTATTTTTTTTGGAGGGGGGTCAATTTTTCCTTTTTTATTTTTTTTGGAGGGGGGTCAATTTTTCCTTTTAAAACAACTGATAAAAATCGATTTGAAAAAATGATTTGATGCATTTCTGCTTAAATACACATACAAATATTGCATAGGGCATAGATAGAACCCTGTAGAACTTAGGAACATGCCGAGAAAGTGAAGCACAAAGTTTCTACCTCAGCTTTTTTCCTGTTTTGTCTTGAAGCAGTGCTGTAAAAAGATTTCTAAACATTTCCCATTTCACGATTACATATCATTAAAAAAGAAAACTTTGCTTATTGTTAAACAGTCATTTGTTTCATTGTCACCTTTGGATGAATCCTCCATGGCTGCCATCTTGGACTGCTATAAAGAGTTAGATATTGAAAAATATTGCTATGTCTTAGTGGTGCACTTATTTAGATGCCCTTTTTTCTAAATTCTGTATAGCTGTATATAGAAGTCTAAATATCTAAAGCAGGATGCAGATAGCTTTAATTTTTGACGCTGCTGCTGGTTTGTTTGGAAATGGAAATATTAGCTGTGATTCTTCTATTGTTCTGTGACTGTCCTGTCAGAGTTAATGTATCATCTATTCTACAATACAGCTATCTTAGTAACTGAAGTTAATAGACCTGCAGTTGACCTGGGATGCATGTAAACATGGCCCTGAAACCCTTACAATGGTTGCTTTTTTCTCTTTATCCATTAAATGTATGCAAATGGGATTTCTTACTGAATGTATAAAAAAAATAAAAAAATAAAATATATATATATATATATATATATATATATATATATATATATATATATATATATATTTGTGATTCAGAATGAGGAAACTCCAAAGATCTGCAGGCCAGATTCTAAGGAGACAGATGGGAAACCTCAAAAGAAGTAATCCAAAGAGACACTGTTAGGGACTGAGGGGCATGAAAACATAAGACTCTATTCTTATGCATCATGGTGCTGCATCTGAAAGCTGACAGATGAGGACCATTTCCAAATCTTGTTTTCCTCTACAGCTTCTTCCATCAGATTTAAGTGTTAGAACCTTAAAAAAAGCAATACTATTCTTTTACTTCCTACAGTAGACACATTTCCTCCATCTTTATGTTTGATTCTTTACACTGATTCTTTCTATCTAAGTGACCATTTAAGTTTTGACTGCTGATAAATTCGAATGCTGAGAAATGTAAAGAAATATACTGGTACTTGGTGTAACTGTGATTGCTGCCTGTAAAGGCAAGATTCATAACCTTTATTGCTTATGGGACATTTATTCATACATCTCAAGAGGGGGTGATGTAATGCCTAAACCTAAGGACAATTTAGAGTCAAGGACTAATAGTCATGTTTCTGGATTGTGGGAGGAAACTGGTGCTCCTTGAAAAAAACCCACACATGCAGAGAGAGACCATCGAGAAAGACCCTCGATTGGAAAGTCAAACCCAGGACCTTCTAGCTGCAAGGCAACAGTGGTACAAACTGCTCCAACCTGCAGCCATATGGGAAATAGGAGTAATGATATAAATATGCTTTAACAAACCCTGGTACAGTAAGATCAGAAAAGATGTGAAAAGCACTAAAATGTCCTCCTCTTCCTCACAATGGTTCAAGTCATTTCAAGGCAGGAAGATAACAAATTCAAAAGACTGGTTTGCTTTAAATCTCCTAAATCAACAACAACAACAAAAAGGATTTTGCAGAAATCCTTCTATATAGAAAGAAATAGTAAAAATCCTCCTGACAAAAACTGGGAGTATTAAACAAGATGTTTACTTGCCTAAGGGAAATTACTAATTAACAACCAAATGTTTACTTCATGCTTTCTTGCTTCTTCGGTTTTCCTACTAAAAAATATATTTGTCTTATGTAATGAATAAATGTTTTAACTTTAATTTCTTTTGAAAATGAGGCTCATAATGGGAACAGCAGCTTTGATTGGATCAGAGTACAAATCACTTCAAGTGAAATCCAATATTTCCCACATTTATTAACATTAATCCAGAATTAAAAGCATCTTTTGTGAACCCATTTGTGCAAACATGAAAACCCTCCAGGCTCTCACTCCTCTGTATAGGAATAAAAGAGAAATAAATAGTAGCTTTTTCATAAACTTCTAGCACTTGTGTAAAAACAAGCCAACAGAGTTGTTTTTGTCTTTTAGAAAGATTAAAATGCCACCATCACACACACACACACACAAAGACACACAGAAAATAACATCCCTAGAAGGTAGATCTGCAGAATCCATCTGTAAACATGAGTAGAAGTGTTTCATCTCTGCTGCCGCCCCCATCAGCATCAGCGGCTTAGTTTCAGAGCGGTGGGATGAACGTCGCAGATGTCAAACCACTGCTGATCCACCTCCTTGTGTGGCATCAAGCCGTTCCGTGGCAGAAAAGGCCGGCGCCAGCGATCGCGACTGCCCACCACTCGCCAGAAGCGAGTGCCCTTGAGTAGAAAGAGGGCATTGTGGGAGTAGGAGAAGTAGGCAGCATCGATGCTGCCATCTGGATGGTCCCTGCTCTCCACTGGAGGGAAAACATCTCGGATGTGTTTGGGGAAGCCTCTTGCCAGGCTGTTTGTTTCCACGCTGAATGCATAGACCTGTTCAAACGGAGAGTTAATGAATCTTTTAAACTGAGATCTAACTAATTAAGAGTCGCAGAGTAAATGTAAGACTGTCAGCATAGATACATTCTCACAGAACACTGAGCTCTTCACAAGATGTAATTTACTGTGTAACTGGTTTTGCTTTTTTAAAGCTTTAAGAGATTAGATCATGGGAAGTTATAATTGTGTTTCCTTCCCGATACTTTGACATTTGCAGCAAGTTATGTTGATTAAATTTGGTTAAGAAAATGTTGATTTAAAGGTCCCGTATTATGCAAAATTCACATTATAAACATTTTATAACATTCATATGTGCCCTGAAGCCTGTGTATTAGCTTCACAAATGAAAACAATGATTTCACCTCTATCATCTCTTTTCGCCTCCTCTTAGCTGTGTGCGCAAATTACTCTGTTTGAAAAAGAATTCCCTTGATGATGTCAGAAGGGGAAATAATCAGTCCAGAGTGGTCCATAGCAGCCCATTGATTACGCTCCAGCCTTCTTCTAATATATTATTCCACCCTCCTAGGCTATCTTTACAAACTCCAACTGGTTGTCATGGTTGCGGGTTGTCGGGGTACAGACTTTGGGAGGATGGGGCGTGTAAAGCTGACCCAGCTCCCCCAGAGGAGGAATGAGTAAGGAGAAATTTGGTAAAGGCCATCTGCCAATCTGAGAGGAAGTTTTCTGCACAAATTGCAAAAATATGATCTTAGGGGCTCTTTGTTCATGTATATATATATATATATTTTTTTTTATTTATTTATTTATAATAATATGGGATCTTTAAAAACAAGATGGATAAGCTATATTAGGTCGTGGCAAAATAAGCTGTCTGTTTTCACAGAGCTATATCCTGAAAACTTAGTGGAAAGAATAACAAGCAACAACAGGGATGTCTACAGTCTTGACTTCAAGAGTTTGAATGAAACTGTCCCATTCTTTGTGTTGATTCCTTCCTGAACCAAGACACGACCTGAAATCTCACAGACTGATGCTCAATGGTCCAAGGTCAAAAGGTAACATGGAGAGGCAGCGTTGTGCACTTTAATTAATTCATGTTATTTTATATTAAATTAAATATCATTCAGTTTTTCACATTTCTCCTGTATACACACCATTAAGCTACAATCAGAGAAAGAGAGATGCAGAGAGCTTGCTCTTAGTTGTCTGTTGTTGTGGGTTGAATGGAGAAGCAATTCCTTCTTAATTTGAGATTGTCATCCCTTTCCAGCAAGTCGGATATTAAGCAGTGTCTGCCCTGTGCAGTCTGGCTTTAGCTAAGGGACGAGGAGACCTCATCTTTTGCCTGCAAATATAGAGGATGACCCCTGGCGGTCCTAGGTTGTCCTGGGATTACTCTCCCTCAGGAATTTCCTAAAAAGGACATTAGCTACAGTCTGAAATACTGGGCTTTATCTGTGTTCATATTTCATTTTATTTTCATATTAGTCTTATGGCTCTAAGGCACAACAGCAGAAAACACAAGCAGCTTGAGATTTAGTAGGAACTTTCCAATTCTCCATGATTTGGGAGGTGATGCCATTTACTGGTTTCCTTCAATTGTGGGTTGCTTTTTTATGAAAAGTCAGTGCAGCTTGAACGTTTTAAAGGCACAGCTATACTGACAGGCCTTTTCTGAGTTCATTCTGCAATAGAACTTGGTTCCTGCTCAAACTAATGACCTTGACTCTTCCCGATGGGCCACTTAACTTGTCCTACCTGAAGCCCATAATGAAACAATGGGTTAGTTTAAAAAGAAAGGATAAGAGCTGATGTGTTGGTGCAGCTAATGCAACTTGGGCTTCCTTCACAGAGCTACTGCCAGACCTCAGTTTTTGCATGTTCCTTGATTTTAAAATACTGACTTTAGTTTGAAGTCCAACTTTCTATGCCTGCCTTAATTTAATATGTTTTTGTGCTATTTTTCTGCAACATGCATTTTTATTCAGACCCACACAGAAAGATTCAAAGCATTTATTACTTACTTGAGTTCTTCTGAAAAAGTAGATGCGGGAGTCCCTCCGGTCATAAAAGGCTGTGTCAATGGGACAGGGAATTCCTGGGAATCCCTCAGAGATTAACCTCGGATACTGGTGACCTTCAGGGTCCTGTCTAAATACCCGGTCGTTCTCATCATCATATCTCCAAAACTGAAAACCTTTAAAAAAAAAAATAAAAAATACTCTTCAGAAATGTTACCTTTAAGGAAACAGTTGAAAAGAAAAATATATCTCTACCTTTGAAGAAATAAACAGAATCTCTTGTTCTGGACCACACGTGGACGTATGCATCTACTCCATCACTAGGAATCCCATGCCAGCCAGTCTGCATTGGGACTGGGTCCCCGTAACGTGTTCTGTTGTTTCTGTTCTCATACAGCCAGTACCAGCCATCTCTCATGAAGTATGTGTTGAAGCGAATAATTACTGCTCCATTAGGCCTCTTCTCTTTTCTGATCCAGTCAAAGACAGTGCTGAACCGACCTTTACAGCCACCTGGGGTCAACCATGAGGAGAAATAAGAAGGAATTATCTCTCATAGTTTCATTTCTTTCTCAAGCTGAATTTCTTGGGATATATTAGTTACGTGTATATCAAAAGAGTGAATCGATTAGTGCACCATATAGATGCTGAATAGCTTTCCTGTCCATCCAGTCCATCTCAAAGCTGGACTCATGAGGTAGATAACTGGGCTGCATTATGGATCCAGGCCTGTAGATATGGGGAAGCCCCAAAACATGACCAATCTCATGAACTGCTACCTAAAAAACAACATATGAACGGTAAATCAACTTCTCCTAAAGAATTTCCTGTGATTTATTATATGGAGCATAGTTGCTTACTTTAAGGAGGCTGATACCAGAGTGAGAACTGGGACCAGTGAAATGTTCATCATCATCGAAATGGATATCTCCTAGGAACCAGGCATGGGCAAACTCCTGACCAGTGCCATCAAACCTTTGATTGCATCCCAAATGTCTTCCTGCATGGATGAAAAAGGTGAGAAATGAAAAAAATAATAATAATAATAATAAAAAAATAATTAAATATTTTAGAGCAATGCAGAACTTTGAATGCATAAAAAGATTTTAGTTATACATATTCTTAGGAGTAAACTGGGATCATAAATGTTTAATTTGAATAATGACACATTTCTCTAAATTAAGATTTCTCTGTTTATCCAACATTCTCGACTAGTAAAAAAAGAAAATGCCTTGTTAGGTGGAATCCTTACTCCTACTTGTCTGAAACAAGATTTAATTTCTCAATTTCCACTAAACGTGCACATTGTAATATCATATTGTTCTACAGATTTTCAGTATATCCCAGGGCATTATATGTTGCCCTGCAGAAGTATTCCTGCCCTTAATCTTTTGATATTTTGCTCTGTGATTTCAGATTACCTTCTCCTGCGTAGCTTGCTGGCAAACTATGCACATGCTGTTCTTTTACCTGTTTCATAAAGGCCATTTTTAGACCACCATTTATGATCCACAAATTAAATACATAAGAAAATGTTAGTCAACTGCCTTAATATTACAGAGACACAACTAAAACCAAGTTAATATTATTGCAGAGTTGGTTTATGGCATACTGACTAATGCTCACCTGTGCCAAAGCCCAGCTTTATATCAACTTCCTCCAATGGGGACCAAGTGTCTTCTACAAATTCCAGTGGAGACACTTCACTCCACATTCTGAAGGCCAGCCTGAGGATGTACCTCTGCTCCTCGATGGTCAGCTGGCTGCTGTAGCCTTCTCCAATTAAACGCCACCTCAGAACATCCTTAGAAAACGCCATGTACCCAGCTGCCGTCACATCCCTTTTTTGCCTTCTTTTTGACATGAGAAATGCAAGTTGGCGCTTTTTGTCCTTCATTTGTTGGCTTTGGTTTAAGTTCCAAGTGCTGTTTCCAGTTGGACCATTCTCACTGTTATTAATGTGTGTATCATTTAAAGTAGTCAGCAGGAGGCTCTCAGTATCATTAAACTGTAATATGTCATCTTCAGTGGAGTTTGAGGAGCTGCCGATGCTGCTGATGTCAGTGCTGTTACTTTCAGTCTCATTAAAACTTTCATTGATTTCTAATTCTAAGTCCTCAATGCTCTCAGCTGCATCATTGGGGTTTAGGTCCATCTCCTTATCAGGGACCCCACACCTTGGTTTATTCATTGCGTCCTTGGTAGCATCATCAAACACTCCTGTAACAGGAAGCCCAGATACCATCTGAAACTCTTTTAGTGCTGAAACAAACACTTGATTCTCAGTTCCGCTTTTATGCACTTCTCCATGACTGGTTTTAGGCCCGTCCCGTGAATGAAGTACAGAGGCTCCCTCCAGGATTGTGGCTTGAAGGTCGTCCAAGAAATCCTCTTGGATAGACTCATGCACCTGGATCTCCTCCTGGTGAGCTGGTTGGATAAATCCATATCTAGAGAGAAATAACTAAAAGGATATCCACAAGGAAATAATGGCATAAATACCATGAGGGGGATTAGGATTCTCCAACAGAAAATAATTAGTTTTAAAAATAGATTTTCTAAAATTATTCATAATCTTTCATGTAGACATAATGGTGCATATCTCCAGCAGTCATGGGGAGAGATGTCTGAACAGGACGCCTTTCCAAAAGGGTAACATATGAGCACAAAGGAAAATCAACCATAAATGCATTTTTTTGTCTCCCATAAGTTAATAAAAAATTACCTGACATGCATTGCTTTCGAAACTAGCTTTTAATCCAATCCTAACCTCAATTTAAAGGGCAACAAAATTGAAACAGTGAAAGATTATGTTTCACTGCCCGAAATTCACACATCATAACATCATATGAACAATTTCGAACAGCAAACAATACTATAACATGCTAAATGTTATTGGCATCACATAGTGACCTAGTTGATCAGTTATGAGAAGACATCTATGAACAAAAAGGGTTGCGCTAATGTCACTCTGAGCTACGGAGCATATTGCTGGAAAAAAAAGAAATCCAAAGTTTCCAAAGATTAACTCTTCATAAAAAGAAAATACGTTTTTATCAATGAATCATCCAGCCCTAATTAAAAGATGTCTGACGTGGAACTAAAAATTAATTAAATCCTTATTTATTTACACTTTATATACAGTAGCCATGTTGTAAAACAGATCTGGGGCTTTCTACTTTTTCTGTCTGGATTCTGACTTTTGAAGATATATTTTGCTATTTTTCCAAATGGAAATTGAAAGTTCGGTTCCAGGTACAAAGAAATGCACCAGTCAACATGCTCAGCTTTAACTAATTAACTAACATAAGCATACCAGCAAATGTTGAATTAAATCCAGAAAGATTTAGGACAGTTTATTTCATTTTTTACATTGCATCAAACTTTTTTTTCTTTTGCATGTTGCAACATATTTCCCCCTCAAACATTTGTTCATATTACATATGAATATAATACATATATTTTCTTTGCTGCTAGACCAACATTTTTTCTTTTACAACTTTCACAAAATTTACTAACTATAGTTTTTTCTACTTAAATTGGCAGTAAAACCTGGAAATTAAAAGGGGGAAAAAGGTACCTCTGCTTCATATTCGTCTTTTATGACAGGAGCCTGGTGAGATGTAGGAATCTGCACATCAGAATG
Organism: Cyprinodon variegatus; assembly: GCF_000732505.1. Lineage (NCBI taxonomy): Eukaryota > Metazoa > Chordata > Actinopteri > Cyprinodontiformes > Cyprinodontidae > Cyprinodon > Cyprinodon variegatus. Next base: position 163,172 of record NW_015150580.1, read on the forward strand.
ATCCCGGTTATGGAAAAGCTTCTCAGCACGGATTGAGTTTGTCAGAAAAACTAAAAATATCAGCTGGATTACGGTCAGCATCGTGTTGTTGGTTACCTCGGTGAGCTGTGCAGAGAAACTGAGTATTTCAAAGACAGAGAAGCATTGCTTTATAAGAAAATCCTGAGTTTCTCCACACCCACTTTCATCAGAGGTGTGTGAATAGTAAACTTTACCTCAGATAACACAGCTAATAAATTTGATTGTTGTCCATGGATGTTATTCATGCTCCAATTGTTAAGATAAACAGTCACTAACATGTGGTCTAGGGGAAAACCTCGCCTACATGTGAGCAATAAAGGAAGTAAAAAAACATTTGCAGTCACCTGTTTTTAAACAGAAACAGCACACCTTAGGATCTTTAATCACACAGACCGACCTTTATTGTCAAAAATGATTTTCTACTCCCTGAAAGGTTTGACATTAAATACAGTTCCTTGAGCTTAATCACATAGATCTTGGTCTGTTTGGACTTGGGATTCGTGACATGAGCAGCAAAATATTCCATATAACACACATATTGTAGAATCAAAGAGATTAGGCAGATTTAAATCTCGATGCGTTGTTGATGTCACTGTAGAACCCCGGCTATGGCTGCTGCCAAATGCTCGGCCGTCGGCTTCTCAGCTGTGCAGCTCACACACAGACCCTCTGCTGACAGAGCATCTTGCGTTGTCGGCCCGATGGCTGCGAACTGAACACAAAGTAACAGAGTCAGTCTTAAATAATACATTTATAATCCATGTTGGTCTAAAAAAATTAAGCGTATTAATCGTGATTGATCAATTACTGAAATAATCGTCAACTAATTTAGTAATCAATTAATCGTTAACTGGAGTATAAGACTGTAATATATCCCTTTGGCTTACCCACTTAGAGCAGGAATTATATAAAAATTGTAAAACAATATAAAAAAAAAATTCATTTAAGACCAAAAAATAAATTTTCGTCTGTCATTATGCTCTATGCAGAACTCCTAAAGCTGAAACCTTTTAACCTGAAATTAAATGGGGGAAAAAGTACCTCTGCTTCATTTTAAACCTTTTATCGGTTCCTTAAAGATTTTGTAAAAAATCTTTAAGGAACCTTTGGCTATCCAAACCTAGAATAGGTTAATTATTATTAACCTATTAATCGAAAAAATAATCAACGTTAATCGATTTGCAAAATAATCATTAGTTGCAGCCCTAAACCCATGTATTATTCAATGGGTCTCAGATTGAGCTAAGTTTGAGTTTAGATTGAGAAAGAACTCATGCATTAAATATTCAAAAGAAAAAAAATGTATTCATGGATGGTAGCAAACAGAGCTGTGGTTTAAAGCTAAAAAGGAGCGGCTCCAGAAAAGAAAGATCTGTGCAGAAAATTCAGCTTCCTGAACACAGCATCTGGGGAAGGTTTACTGGTTGCCACCTCAGCGGTGCTATTGATGAAACAATTAAAACAGTTGGAAAATCTTAATTTATGAGACAAGCAACAAAATGTAGCACAAGAAGATGAAACATTTTTAAGTTTTACAAAAAAAAAAAAAAAAAAAATGAAAATTTTGCTTTATATCTAGAGAAGAAAAGATTTGTTTTTAAGGAAATGATTTGATACTCTATGGAGAGCTTCTGAGAATGAATGCTGGGAATAAAAAAAAAAGACAATATTTCTTTCAGAGCAAAAAAAAACTATACTTTTAAGGTTTTAAAATTCAAGAAAAACTATACTTTTAAGGTTTTAAAATTCAAGAAAAAACTATACTTGTTCACATTAGAATTAGTTTTATTTTCACTGTACAAAGCCATATAGTGAATTTGAAAACAAATGTCATTGCTTGGCTACCAGGTACAGTGAGTTTTGTATGTAGGTTAGGTAATAAATAGTGTGGATGATTATAAATATAATAGAGCTAATAAAAAAGTAATTTTAGTGAAGTAAGTAATATGGAGTTGGGATCTGAAAATAAAACAGCTAATAACAAAGACAAGTGTAGAAGCAGCATGGATTAAGATGTTGAGGTAGAAATGAACAATCTGGCATTTCACTGTACATAATATTGCACCATTTTATTGCACTTGTCAACCAGTAAAGAAAAACATTTCTTCAGTGGAGTTACATTATATTCAGGCGGACTCTGTTAGATCATCAGATCAATTCTAAACCACTCTAATGCCTTCTATTCTACTAAATTAAAGGGATAAAGGAGGATGTTCTAATTCTTTTAATAGGCGTCCCCTTTTAGTGGTGGGTATAGGTGGGTATAGGGTTCTGCATGTGCATTTTTTTTTTAAGTGGAAAGGGCGGGCCTTTTCAAAAATTTGCAATAATCCTCTATTACAGCTTTAAATAGAATTGAATACAAAACATTTTAGATTCTAATTAGGATAAAAAATTTACTTCCCAGTCCTGCAATACTTTGTGTTGCTTTATCATCATATTAGATCATTTTACATAAAAAAAATACATTGTGGCTGTAATGTGTCAGCATGTAAAAGGGTTTTATAGGTTTGAATAGCTTTAAAAAAAAAAAGAAAGAATTAAAAATATAAGAATGGGGATAACGTTTGCTGGTGTGACCCTCTTTACAAAGAGAGAGAAAAAAAGCAAAAACTAAATTTTTTTTTGAGCAGCGAGGAAATAATACCTTTATTTTAGAGAGCCGTTCACCAGACAGCCTCCGAATTGCTTCTAGACAAAACTTTACCCCAGATGGACTGAAGAAAGCTATGCTGGCAGGAGTCCCCTGTTAGCAGACAAATACATTATTATTATTATATATAAAACCATGGTTACAACTTAAAAATAGACCAGTTTGGGCTTTACCTGCTCTGTGAAGTAGATTCTCAGATTCTTCTCAAGATCTGGATGTTCAGCTGTTTGATAGACAGTCAGCGTCTCTAAGGGAATTCCTGGAAACAAAGAAATAAATCCCCACAGTGACAAAGGTAGTGCAGTTATTATCTCATTAATTAGCCGAACCCCAGCGGGTATTTTATGGATTTGAGTTTTAATCATTAGTAACAATAAAAGAAGATGCTTACCGTTTTCCCTTAAAGCCGTGGGCAACACTTCTCTTTTAATTGAGCCACAGGGGAAAAAAAGTGGTTGGATACTAGTGTCCTCTCCTACAGAAAGATGAATCACGTCAAGATACTTATTAGGAGAGGACAAAATTTCTATTAAGAGTAAAAGAAACAGCGTAAATCCATCATACGTTCAATGATGAGACGTGATAAGACGTCAGCTGTCCCTGTGTCCTCCCCCAGGGGCTCCAGACCCAGACTCTGAACTGCACAGAGAAATGCAGAAAAAGATTACCACAATACCTTTCATTAAAAAAGATTTTAAATTGAATTAAATTTAAATTAGCACTAAGGAGAAAATAATAAATTGAGAAACTGTCTGCTTACTTTTAACCTGGTTTTAAAGGTATAGGGGACGATCTTTTATTTTCGGGTGGATCATCTAAATAATTGGTCCTCCTAACTGTCAATCATTCTGGTGATGTTTACATAAGGCTATCCTATATGCCTGTCCCTTTAGCTTTTGTTTCTGCGCATGCGCACTTTCAGGCGTATAATCTGTGGTGAGCTACGGATTCAGACAATCATTGAAGCTCACCTTTCTCAAAGCGGTTCTTTGAAAATGGCCGAGGCTCGAAAGAGAAAAAGTGTTAACGAAGTGTATGACAACAAAAGAAAGGCCTCAGAAGCGGCAGATATATCCCAGAATGCTTTGCCCAGAGAGCCCTCTTCGCAAAGCATTATGGGATTTTCTGTCTGGCCCGCTGTCACCATTGGCTGTTGCTGCCTGACAGCAGCAAATAATAACAAAGGCACCATGCAGCGGAGGAGGAGTTACGTGACCAACGGAGCAAAAAGCAGTGATCATCTGTCCTAACAGTAAGTTAACTGAGTTCGCTATGAAATCTACTATATAGTCCTCACGCTATATAGTGATTGAGGGATTTAGGGGTTAGAGTGGACGTATGAGTTATGAGAACAGCAACTTTCAAACATAGCGTGCACTAGGAGTAATGGGCTTGTGCATGCTCTCGCACGCTCATTTTTTTTTTTTTTTAATGGAGAGAAGAATCTTAAAAAATTTGAGAAAATCTTCCACGACACCTTTAACAACTGATCTATACAGTTGTAAATGGTAATCGGCTCTTTCAGAGGTAGATAATAAGGGGAAAAAAAGCACAGAATAAAAAAAGAGTGTGACAGTGACTCTAATACTACTGAGAAATTCAGAGAAGAAATTAAAAGGAAATTTAAACCTGTTCACCGAAACCAACAGCATTTGCTCAGTAACTAAAATTATTTACAGCTGTTGTTTTTTTTGCAGACCTAAATACAGATTTTTGTTATACTTTACAGAAAAAACTGTTATTCTTTTTTCTAGGATAAAATGGAGAAAATGCTTCCTATATTTTACAAGCAAAATCTTTTTCAAAATCTAGAACCGATGAAGAGCTTGTGAAAGAAAGATTAAGAAAACACAAAATCAAACAAAGACCTGAGACAAATATTCCTCCAGTAAATCATCTACTCTATGTTAAGTTTTTATTTAATAACCTTCGAAGGGAAATGATAATAGAGCGATAACATTGTTTGACTGTCAGTCACAGACTGTTCTGTTTGTTTTGTTTTTTTAAGTTCTTATACCAGCTTTTAACACTTTCTATGTTTGAGACAATCTGCTTCAAACTAAAATAATAAAGATGCAACAAAACAAATTTTATTTTGTTCTTTTTAAATATAGAATTTGAATAACTTTACAAGGCTTGTTGAAAAATAAATACGACAAAAAAGATTTGAACATTCTTAGATTCTGGTAAAAAAAGAAAAAAAGAAAAAAGAAAGGGGTCTTTTATAGGCATAGAATTATAAAAAAAACTAAAACAGTCTGGAAAAACTTTTATCAGGTTCACATCAAAAGATTTTCAGAACATTTTGTTAAGAATATTATAAAGAAATATAAAATAAATGGAGAGTTTATTCATAATTTAAGAGAACATCTTTGAAAGATATTTTCCCAATAAAACAAAAACATTAAATGAATTTTTGGAGAATTTTATACCTTATATAACTTCTAATCACAAAGTGGATTATGATTATCATTTTACCAATAATCCTCACAACATACAGTTTGATGCTGTAATATGTCACAATGTGGAAAAGTAAAACATTGTTACTGTGCATCACTGTGAGAATATAATGAGTATTTGTAGTTAAGCTACATGTTTAGCTGAGCAAAAATCTAGTGCCTTAGACTAACAGCCACACAGTATAGAGGAGGAAAGATCAAATTACAAACAAACAGGCATAAAATTATCTACTTTACAAATTGAAAAACAAAAACACTCGTCAAAAAAGTAAATTCAGCCTTTAAAAATAGACAATGGAGAAGTTTCTTTTCAATTAAAAAAATAAGGGCAAGCAAACAAGGGGAAGCTTTTTGCACCTGCTTGCTATCTGAAGACCAAGCTGAGCTTCTGTCACAGCAAACTGTCACTTGTGCCTAGCACCTTGCTGGTTGTGATTAAACCACTTCACAAATGTCTGCAGGCACCAGGTGCACATAACACAGACACAATTACAATTAGTTTATAAGGTGCACTATACAGTAAGCCCCTTCAGGAAACAACTCACCCAAAGCTGCAGTTGCCTTTCCAACCACATAGATGGATTTCATGTTCCATTTGGCTTTCATGGATTTGTTCCATTCTGGATGAAAAACACATATTTTAACAATCATAATGTAAATTTTCCCTTTTCAAAAGGGAAATGCAAAACAAATATCTGTCAATGTTTGCTTATTTTAGGGGAAACGCTTACCTTCTATTTTGTCTTCAGCCTCTAAGCACTTCTTTGCAGCCTCCACTGCTCTGGGACTGGTAAAGATCAGGCCACCATATCTATCAGGCTGGAAAAGCTAAGAAAAGCAATAGATCTTAAGGCTTCCTTTATGACTTTATCAGAATGTTAAAATCTGACAAATTTCTTGGTGGAAGATTTTAAAGAACAAGTCCGGTCAGCAAGAAATAATCAATGGATCATTATCTATCCCTAAAACTAATACGTTGGCTGTGATTTAAATGAATTTAGCATTAATCAGTAAAAACAATAAAAACAATAATTTTTGCTGTGATCACTGAGCCTGGAAACGGCAATTTTTGCCAAAATATAGTAACACCTCACTCCTACATAATTTTCCTTGCTTTACAAGCAAAATCAATGAGAACAATTAGACACATATGCAATCAACAACAATTATTTAAGATTTCCAGAGGACTTCACCTTTGAAATTCATGAGAGCTATTGTTAAACTGTCAATGCCCATGTGCATGGCAGTTGGATGTTGTAGTATATTGGGTAAAAGTTAAAAAAAATAAACATAAAAACAAAAATATAAATAAAATAAAAAAATCCAGTTCTTTTTTATTTTATTCATAGTTAGTCTGTTGTACATGTATTACTTTTCACTGTTTGTAAGACTCCTTTTTTCCACCTTGTTTAAATGCACAAAATATCAGTAAATAACATTTTTGTCATTGTTATGTTTGAAACAGTTATCAAACAATGACATATATGGGCGTCCACAAACTCGAATGCTAAATACTGACGTTATGGTGAAGGATCTGTGATGCTTTGGGCCTTTCACTCTTCTCAAACGGCTGGAAACAGTGTTAAAGTACCTGGCATCTAGGACTACATCTTACAACTCTCTTCTTTAGATTACAGGATGTCAAAGAGTCTTTCATCCACCTACATCTCTACACTGGAAAAAAATCTAAATCTAGATAAGTCATTATTTCTTAAAATAAGTGCACTTGTTCTTGAATTGAGAAGGTTAAAAAGACACATTTTGCCTATGGAACAAGACAATTTACATTTAAAATAGGAAAACCCAATTGCATTGTCTTATTTCAAGTGCATTTTACCCAAATATCTTATTTTAATTGTAAAAATACTAATTCCATTGGCAAATCATCTCATTTACCTACTCAAATAAAGGGTAAATGTAGCCTCGTGAGACCATCCTGATCTCGCAAGCTTTCAAGATTTCACTCGCAGATCAGTCTGGAGACTCTCCGT
>NW_015150580.1:170453-173149 GCF_000732505.1 Cyprinodon variegatus
TCTATCACCAACATAGGCCAATCAGCTAACCAGTATTTTCGCCCCTTCCCAAAATTACTTCAACTGAAGGTTTCCAGATGGATATGCGGAGCAAATCCATCTGGCGGAGTCAGGTTAGGGTAAATGCACTTAATTTGAGAAATTTCTACTTATTTCTAGATTATTTTCCCAGTGTATGCGCAATATGTGCCAGGAAATGTGAGAGCAGCTGATGACAGGTCGTGGTCCGATTAGATAAATAAATATCTAATGAACTAACTACATGCTAAGCTAATAACTTCTTAAAGAAATCAACAGTAAGATCGTACAACATGCTATTCCAGCATCAAATCAAAGCTGCAGTTTTTCTCTCTGAACTCATAATATCTTTTGACCAAACATCAATACTGATCCAATCTTCAAATACAGTACCTTACGGGGGTCTATGAGCAAGTTTTTAAAGGTATAGCATCCCTTTTTTTGATTATATTTGGACTTTGCCCTTTCGTAACATTCCTTCCTACGCTGGCTAAAATTTGTTATGTATTTATCTATTTACTTGCCTTGATATTGTTTCATCTATTTATTTTTTTTTTTGCAGTATTTTTGTTCCTGCATGTATGGAATTCTAAAGATTGGAGACATGGTTTTGTTTTGTTTTTATTTTTTTTTATGCTAGTCTTGGTGGTTACATCCTTTTTTTTCTCCGTATTTTCTATATATATATATATATATATATATATATATATATATATATATATATATACATATTATCTACATATTTTCTATATATATTTTCTCTGTTCGGCGGAAGCAGTGGAGAAAGAACTTTACATTGTACTATAATTTCACTCATTTTCACATTGTCTATTTTGTGAAAAGTTCAATAAAAAATAACTTTGAAAAAATAAATAAAAAAAATCTTCAAATGCAGTACACCTATTATGAAACTGTTGTTTAAACACAGAATATTAATTTGGATGAATTATTAGAACATGCTTTGACCCCTAAAGTGGTCTTAAACTTAAAATGCAAGAACGTTTAAAATAAAATTCTAAAAGAATCAACCAAAAACTGAACTGAAACATCAGTTTAGTAGATCAACATAGAACAGCTTAAAATTAACTTCATGATCACCTAATTCTTGGTAGAAAATATGTTAAGAGACATAAAAAAAGAAAGCAGCACCCAGAATTTGAATAATGTAAAGCCTTTAAATAATCTAAAGATGTGAAAATATCCTTCTCATGCATGATCCAACCTTGCAAACTGTTATTGCAAAAAAACTAAAAGCTAACAGGCTTGAGAAGGGGGTTTGTACAAGTATCAAGTCAAACACCAAAGGCATCAATTACTGTTGTTTATTTTAACTGAAAAGGTGACTTTTCCTTCAGTTTTTTATTGAGGGATCATTTTCATAAAGCTTTAAGAGATTCTATTTCATCCAGTCTTTTAAACGCATTGCCCATAAAAATGTATACCACGAGATAACACAACAAAGAAATGTATAAATTTGTGATGAAACTTACTTTATCCGAAAGAGTGTTTAACGAGATAAACTTAAATGACAGCACAGGGATGAGTGTTGCTTTGTGTCCATGCGATTCAAGTTCCTGTCAATTCAGAAAATCACATATTAAACAAACATCATACAGATAATTCTCTTTTCTTTTGAATTTGGGGTATTATTTAATTACCTTAATGTAAGGATCAGGTCCAGACTTCTCATCTCTTGGCTCTTTAAGAACTAATACACGCATACTGGCAAAGAAACACTAATTAATATTAAATAGAAACAAAGAAATAACAATAAAGGAGGTGTTTTAGTGTCAAAGCTAACAGGGCAAAAGAATCCAGAAAGTCAATGTTTTAAATGATTAGTGGCAGTGGGTGTGGAGGCTCTCATTGCTGTTACTCCCTAAAACTGTCACATCCTGATAACAACCTTTGACTCAGCCCAACTGTGCTGGCTAATAATAGCTAGTGCTAAATTCACACAAAATAAAACTGTAAAGCTAACATTTCAGACATGAAACAAGTTCTACCTTCTGTTTGTTTTTGTTTACATCTATGAGTGACAGATTAGCTACAGCTAAAATAAGGTTTTGTGTCAGTTATCACCGAATATGTGTGTTTTACATGTAAATCATTAGCATAATGTTCGTATCTAAGTTAGAAATAGCAAAAAAATATTAATTTCATAAAATGATCGTGTACCTTCAGCTCTGTCGACCACTTCAATCAACAGTTGAGCAAGTTTATTTTTTAAACGAACACATAGTTAGAAAGCGTAAGATACTGATATATATTCCTCAGTACATCTGGTTTTGTTGATGTCAGACTGCTAATTTTTCCCCCAGTGTTTAGCAATATTATTTACTTCTTCTTTTCTAATATGGCGGATCGAAAGCAACGTTAAGGTGCATACCGCCACCTACTGGACATTAGTGTGTAGCGACATGGACTCACATTCCCCTAAGTTCTATTTTGTGTTATGAAGATAAATGAATGATGCTTTCCTTACTGAATAAATGTCATTTTTGTTTCCTTCCGTTTCCAACAATCCTTCAAGACTCCATTCATCTCATATTCTTTCTATTATTGTCTTTAAAACATGTGCTAATCAGTACATGTTTTACCTTTTCCCTCCTCATCACTCCCATTTATCAGTATTTTCCTACCAGTTAAATATAGAATATTATTTATGACCAACCATT
>NW_015150580.1:173164-202167 GCF_000732505.1 Cyprinodon variegatus
TGTATCACATTGTGTGCGCAGAGGCCATCTAATGAAGACAGTATTTTTGTCTGTACAACAAACGCTGGATAATGATACATCCTAGAGCCAGACTGATAAAGGAGAGCTATCTGTAATCCTGAGGCGTAGAGGCAAGAGGCACAAAGGTCAGGGCATGGATGGCGTGTCAGTTTCTGACACGAACAGCTATGCATCCACCTGATGCAACACATAGACTTATGAGGTATAAGAAGCAGGAGATGACCTTGTTCGGGGCTCATTTTCCGGATGCCATCACGTGCTGACGACCTGAGCCCACAGCTGTACGGACTCCAAGCAATTTCTTTGTCCTGTAACAATCTGAATTGGAATAAACTCTATTAATTTTTACTCCTGTTTTTAGTCATTTTTATATAGTTTTACCAAGTTTAAAGTTAATAACAAATTAAACTAAGTAGCTTGCTCCCAGGAAAAGAACCAGAAGGGAAGTTCCGAGGTGTAATCCCCTTTAGGGTGACAATGGTATATATATATATATAGATATATATTTCTATATATTTCTATATATTATTATATAATTATAATAATTATATATATATATATATATATATATATATATATATATATATATTCCTTTTCCCACACATCCTTTGCTATATAGAATTATCTACATATGTTTTGCGGCAATTGAAAATCTGTTTCTTAGGTATACATCTGTTTTAGATTCCCATTTCATTATAATAAGCCCCATGTCTACATTTATTATAGAGGAACATTGCAAAGTAATTTATTTGTCCTCTAACCCAAACATTTTAAAGCATTTGTCCATATTCCATCCAAATCAAGTACTCTGAAAAGTTGCATATTCCCAACAGTTTTGTAAAATTGTTGATCTCAAACTGTCTTCCTTACTATCTTTATTTTTCCATCCAGTAAACTAATGATAATTTCATTATTCTAATTCCTAATTGTTGCTAAATGAGTTTCCCGTGTTTTGTTTTTTTCCAACCGATTACTAATAACCTACATTTTAAACTCGTTGACAAGTTAGGAAGCAGAAGCTTAAGGACATACAAGTGGGTATGGTTCAAAAGCTTGCATGGCCGCCATATTGTGAGTGGTGAAAATTTTTTGACACTAAAAATATGTGCTATAAAGCTTTGTTTTAGGATAATCGGTGTGACTGTCGTGTTTTGCGTCTGTAGAAAATTACATGCGCACAAGTATTACCATTTGCAAACTATTCTACTCATGATTACTATTTGTTAAAAAAGGCAATGTTTGTGAAGTGGTTCAACTATTCCAGTTGATGGTGGTAATGCGCATCAAGAAGTTGCTTGCCAACCGCCATAAAAAAAAAAGAAGAAGTGTACTGTAGAAAATACGTCAGTTGCTGTACGTGCTGACGTAACCTTGGTAACGAAGTCGTACGTCGTCTCCTCGTGTCGTTTTCCCTGCCCACCTAAAATACACGAGCGTTTCACTTTTACAGGCAAGCATGGCTTCTTCGGCTAAGAGGAGAGCGGTGGGTTTAGATAAAAATCCCGAAGAGAGCGAGAATAGCTCTGAAGAGAACCCAGAGGATGATGACGAATCTGCCGATGAGGACAGCGATGAAGAGATCAATGAGGTAAAAAATAAAACAACTGTCAGTTAGCTTACATTAACCTTTTAATGACGTCGACTACACAACAAAAAAGCCCACTTTTACGTTTTCGCTTTTCTGCTGAGTTGTTATCCTGGTCGTTTACAGTATGGGGATTTATATGTTTTATATGTTGTGCTTGTCTAAATTCAGGAGGTTTTGGTGGACTTCGAAGCTCACGCCATTTCCCACAACGACCACAACGGCATCAAGAAACTGTTGCAAAGGGTATAAAACATGACTATAACGATAAAAAAAATAATAATAATTGTTAAAGGCCATCATTGATGTCACTTCTGTTTTGTTTGTTCGTAGCTCTTCCTGAAGAGCCATGTAGATGTATCAGAGATGACTGACATCATTATCCAGCAGAACCACATTGGAAGCGTCATCAAGGTAGGTTTATCATTACAGTACATGCCTTTAGACTTGTTGATGTTTTCTATTAATCATATTGTCTATTTTTTTTGCTGCAGCAAGCTGAAGTACCCGAGGACAGCGACGATGATGATCCAGATGAAGTGTTTGGCTTCATCACCATGCTCAATCTTACTGAGAGAAAGGTAATATTACTAATAGGGTTTAATTGTATTTACTCCTGGAAGTATGGCAAGAACGTTTTTTCCTTGAATTTAATCATTAGCCACACAAAGAGCTGAAGATGAGGACAAGCGGACCGCAGATTATTGGTTCCGAGCATGCTTAAATTATTTAATCTGATCGAATGATCAGTGCCTGTATATGCATGTCTCGATTGGATCATTTTATATAGAATCTATGTAAATAGAAATTTTCTGATCAGCCAAGGTTTTTTCTTGGTTCATCTCAGCAAGCAAACAAGAAGCTCTGAAGATCCCCAATAGTTTGCTTATCACCGTGGATTTTGAGTTGACAATGCCATCATACACCTGCTTCAATAAACCCACTGTCATTTAGGCAAGACAGACAGCACTATGATGATCATGTTGTTTGATTTCTCCAGTGCATTTAACATCATTCAGCCTGACTTACTTTATGAGAAACTTCAGAAGACTCAGGTGGAGGCATGAACAATCATCTGGATCAAAGACTCCCTGATAAACAGACTAGTTTGTTAGAATGAAGGGTCAGTTGTCTAATCAAGGACACAGCAGTACTCTCACCATTCCTTTTTACTTTGTACACTTCTGATGTCTAGTACCAGACTGAGTTCTGTCCTCTACAGAAATACTCTGATGACCCTGCAGTCATTAGATGCATCAAAGATTGACAAGAAGCTGAGTACAGAGAGCTGGTGAACCACTTTGTGGCATGGTGTGGAAACAATCATCTGATCCTGAATGCCAACAAAACAAGGGAGATGATATTAGATTTCAGAAGAAACTGGAACAAGTTGAGCCACCTACAAACCTCTTCAAAGCATTGCTAATTTTGTCCTATGTCAACGTTATTTCTTCTATATTACATTTTTTATTGTTAAAAAGCTTTGTCTCTGTTACTTACATAGGGATAAGATGTAAATCTGTTGCCCAAAACGTGTTTGGTGTGAATGCACCATAATTCTTACTTCATTCATTCATTGTTTATTTGTCAACCCTTCATAATTATCCATTTAGCCATCTGTCCATCAATCCTGTTGCTTATCTCTCAGATCATGTCTGTTCATCCAGTCATTTCTGAAGAAAATTTTTTTTTATGTTTTATATGATCAGAAAGGGGTTAATTGCATGGAAAAGTCCGGGAAAAGACACCACCAGGAACACCATGTCAAAACAAGTGTATGTTTGTTTTTTTATGTAGGGTGTGCAGTCAGTGGAGGAGGTCAAAGATCTGATTCTGGACCAGTGTGAGAAAAACGCTCCTCACAACATAACTGAACAGCTTGAGAAGATCTTCAGCGACACAAGCAAGCCTGTAGGTCTGCTGCTGTGTGAGCGCTTCATCAACGTACCTCCACAGATTGCCCTTCCTCTGCATAAACAGCTTCAGTGAGTTCTTCATCTCTGAGCTTTTTTTTTATTCACTGCTTATTACTTCCTACCTCAAATATTCTTCTAGCGGGTATTCCAGAAGGATAAAAGGAAACCGGTACTGTCTTTCAGGGAAGAAATGGCTGAAGCCCAGAGGACAAATAAACCCAGCGGGAGGTGTCACTACTGCCTGATGATCAGCAAGACCTGCAAAGAGGCAACCAAAAGTATCCCAGCCAGAGGGGGGGCTCCCAAAGAGGAGTACATCTTCATTAATGCAGAGGAGGAATTCTTTCATGAGGTACAGTCAAAACAATTCAGACTGTGGAAGATTTAAGCTAAGTCAGACCTACAGGTGTTTTTCATGAGTTTATTTTAGTAGTTATTAGATTGATAGATTGATTGCACAGTTATAATTATTAGTTTGATTTGGGCTTTTAGCTAATGAAAAAGAAACACACTAATAAAATAATATTGCATAAAAAGTAAAAGGAAGTATTTTGGCCATGGTATTGTTTACATTATCATGACACTCTCCACTAAGAGGCAAATTTTAAAAGAGCTCATTGTTAAAAGTTTGCTGCACAGTGCTGTAACTAAGGATGCTAATGGAAAGTTTAGTGAAAGGAAAAAAGGCTGTTTGAGGAAACAACCAGCATTAACCACAGCCATTCAAGTTTTTGAGGCTGAATCCAAAACATCCCCCTAACTATCAAGTGTCACACATAGTAAAGCCTCCATTCGCAGCTGTCTAAGGTGCCTGGATTGTAAGTGATATAAAAGTGATGGGATGACCTGTTCCCTCCAACGGGAAGGGAAAGCAGTTGTTCCTATGGCAACACGGTGATGCCCCGTGTGTGGCTGTAGCTCTGTGGTGCAGGTTAACATAACGTTTAACATTTTCTTACAAATAAATCTATCCCGTCAAATAAAACCATTTCTAATAGGACCTTCCTGTTAGGGATTAATTTGGTCTTTTTTATTTTTCCTAAATTGGGATTTTTTTGTCAGTGTGATAAAGATTCAGCAAATCTTACATTTGAATGCACTTTCGCCATTACAACCGATGACAAATTCCAGCGAGCCTGCTACCATGCAGAGTCGCTATTCAAGGGCTGACCGTTCCACTCACCCTACCAGCTATGTGGTTTGGGACAGCCCATAATGTGGCAGACCCTCCGGGAACGCACAAACAGGGGGTTAGTGCTTTGGGTTAGTGTTTAGGAGCCGGTTTGGGATTCAGCCTGAGCAGCTGGAGTTGTTGCTTCAGAAACCATGGCAAGTAAACAGATATTGCAGACTGATGTGTAGTTACATTTTTTTTTTTCAGAATCTATATTCTTTGAGCTTTCATGCTTTCCAAGTCATTAAAATAAAAATAAATAAAACCTTAAAATACTTAAGTTGATAATAAATCCTCAAGTTTTATTTTTTTTTAAGTGAATTACTTTAAATATATTCCCAATTCATTTCTAACTCCTAAACTTGTTTCCTTATTTTTTTGTGTTTTACAGCAAGCCATCATAAAGTTCCACTATTCAGTCCAAGAGGATACTGATTCCTGTCTGAGTGGCAGGTGGTCGTTTGATGACGTTCCCATGAAGCCTTTCAGGACCGTGATGGTCATACCTATGGACAGAATGCCAGCTGTAATGGAAAAGTTAAAGGAATATCTAACTGTTTGAAAAGAGACTCTAAATGAAGACCCGCAGTCATGGAAATGATGCAAGAGTCCTTTGGGTTTTGGTTAAAACATCAACTGCTTTATCTTACATTTAATTTTGTGGTTTAATAATTAAAACATAAAAAATAAACAGTCATTTTCAGTGACGGGCAGAAACAATGCCAGAAGTTACAAATGACTGAATCCAGACTCAGAAAAAACATCAGTTGTTTAAATGGTTTAGTCTACCTGAACAGTTTTCAAATAAAGATTCTTTAATATACTTTACAAACACAGTTGGAGAACCTAATTCCTGAAAACCCAATCTTATGGCTATATCTGCTGATTTAAATGGGGAGATGGTGACCTACTGTTTATTGCATAGAGCTTGGAATCCTGAGGTTCTGAGTTAGAGCCCCACAGGTTGCCATTCAGGCTCCTTGAGCGAGACTTTAAAAAAAAATGGCAGGAGTGACAGCCTAGATAGGGCACTAGGGGATGGGTTAAATGCAGAGGGTGAATTTCGTTGCTCTGTGGTAGTGTAATGTCAACATAAAAAGCTGGAAAAATGAGAGCAGATACATTTCTGCCTTTCAGTACCTTCACTATTTTGAAATACTGTTCCTCTGGCAGCACATTTGAGTATAACATTTATCATAACCCCAAATTCTGATGGTTAGGATAGGTTTCAGACATCCTGTGATTTGTACATGCCTTAAAGAGCCAGAAGATGGTGAACTAAAGGTTTTCTTGAATTTATTTTCTACATTTAGCAAAGTATTGCAATAGATACGGCCATCTTTCTGCAGCTAATGCTTCCTACATTTATTCTACGGATTAAAATCAGGCTTCCTGCAGGACATTAAAATTATTATTTTTTTAATTAAGGCCTTAATTGGCATTAAAATTCATTAAATGTGATTGTCATGGCAGTTAAATGCTTAATAAAAAATGAAAAAAAATTTTGGCAAATATATCAGATTTAACTGGTTCCACCTGTTTGCTCCTGCTCCTGGTTGATCCTAATGCAGCCCGTCAATGGTTACGATTACGAAGGATTTGGGCGTGTGTTTATATATATATATAGATAGATATATATATCTATCTATATATATATATATATATGAGAGTAATAGATACCTATTGATGGCATTAAAATTATTTCTAAGAGCATTAAAAAGCATTAAATTAGAGTTCGTCCTTCCTGTATAAACCCTGAAAAATAGAATACTGGTACTGTTTCATAATTGTAGTAAGTCCTGATTCTGTGGAGGGTTTACAAGACATCTCCACAAATGTTTAGGCTACAAACAACACAGCCCCATCCCATATACTGTGCTACAAATATTTTAAAAGTCTAACCTGTTTTTTTTGTTTTGTTTTGTTATGTTTTTAACTTTTGCTCACTGAATCACACATTTATCAGTCTGTGTCTCATATGCACAGCTTCTGTCAGCATCAATGCTTCCGTTCGTGGTTTGTTTCTTTGAGCAATGTCTGGAATCCTCAGCGTTCAGCATTTCCTGCAGTACGTCTTTGCTTTCACTAGGGGGCAGATTGTAGAAGAAGTATAGTGGTGCCATTTCAAGGAACCTAAAACAAAAGCATAGGTCAAAAATATATCCAACAGAATTTAGATCAAATAGGACCGACAGCAGCTGTATGATGCTTACAGACAGGATAACTTATGTTTCCTACACATCCAAGTAGTTTTCTTTTGCAGATAAATAAAAATAAAACTATGCCCTAAAAAGAGTTTTGTCATTTCAAAAAAAAACAAACAGTTAACTACCTTTTTTTTTTATATTGATCTATGTCAATCTGATATACTCCTTTGAAACAACAAACTGATGCCTTGATTTAAACAGTTTATCACTGTTTTGACTAAATGAAAACCCAATAAACAGAAAAACTGCTATTTAACTTTGTGCGGTCTTGATGTAACTTCAAAAATGGTTGAACTGAACCTTTGCTGTGAAATGCAACAAAAAAAAAAAATCCTATTTTGTGAATTTTTTTTTTGTTTTGTTTTTTAGGACAATAAAACTTCGACTTTACAGAAGCTGCTGTAATTCCAGGCCGGCTGCCCTCAAACTTTCTCCTCAGAGATCACTCTCTTACAGATTCTAGATAAATCTTTGATGCCACATAAAATACTGAAGAGCAAATTCAGCAAGTAGAAGGTGACAAATGAAAAAGTGAGCACTGAGGCCCAGGAATAAAGAGTCAGGAAAATGTAGGATACTCATTGCTTATTTAAAAAGATTAAGATTTATAGATGGCTAAATAGTGTCCTTTGTTTGCCACAACCTATTCTGCACTCCAAATATAAGCAATAATTTTTAGCATTGTGTTGCAGTATTTTTCTAAAAAGTTCAAGGTAAATTGCTTCTTCTAAAATGCAGAGAATGTTATAAAACTGCAGACAAAAAATAGTTTGACATTTAGAATTGCTTTGGAGGTATTAGGATCCACATAGTGCATATACTGTGCAGAACCAAACTTACTTTTGAGGGGAGATTTCAGAGACTGTTTTGATGCTGTTGTGTTCAGATGGGGCATATTCATTAAAGAGAACCCACTGAGGCACTCCCAGTTTGTGTGACTGGGCTCCGTAGCTGGAAAACGGGTGCAGCTGGGCCACATGCTTGTGTGTCAGAATGAGATAATTCCCTGATCCGTCCATGTCTCGAGCAACCTCAAAACAAACAACAAAATCGAAAGACTTAGGCTGTGGAATGCAAAGGGAAAACACTCAAATGCTTTTCTATCCTACCTGCATGAAGAATCCAGCCAGCAGAGCTCTTTTTATGTTGTCAGTGTTTGTTTTGGTTCCAAAGGATGGTTCAGATATGGGAAGCTCGATTCTGTTCAGGGTGCCGGTCAGCTCTAACCTAATGGTGTCAGCGATCATCAGAGCAGAATAATCCAGAAAGTAATCCTGGCACCAGGTTTTAACATTTAAGTCTAACAAAAAAAGAAAAAGTACAGTGCAGTTTGATTGTCATTTAAAATAATGTAACATGTAGTGTGGTGATTAAAAACTCAACAAACTCTATTTTCTCACATAAAACTAAACAAAAAATATCTGAACTCAACTGGTGAGTAAAGCAAGAGTAAAGTTGTATCTTACACTGGTTCCTTTGTTTTTCTTTAAAGGCGTTATAGATATTTATAAGTGTGAAGTGATCGCCCTCAGGATGTTGGAACTTTCTGTGACTCTGACTGGCTGGCTGCAGGAAGCAGCTTGGTGCTACAAGACAATGAGACCATTACTCCTTAAACTAACCAAAACTGAGTGACTCAAGGTGAATATGTGGAACATTCATACCTGACAGCATGGCTATGATGGTTAGCATCTCACTCACACAGTCAAACTCGCAGGACGCTAACAGGGCTTTGGCCATCTGAGGATCCAGGGGGATTTCAGACAGGATAATACCAATTTCAGACAAGTTCCCATCATCATCTAAAGCTGCCAGGTAGTCCAGCTCCTCAAAGGCCTGCATGAGTCCTTCTGGATCTGTCACAGAGGAAGGAAACCTCAAAGATCATTATTACTTCCATGAATGAAGGAAGCATTTGGGGCTGTTTTACAGAGATATTTAGATTCTTTGTACATTTAGTCAAATGTTCTGGTTGGAAATTGTTTAAAAAAAATAATAATAATTCAACCCCCTAAGTACAGTTAACTGACTAGAAAGAAAATATGTACATATATATATATATATATATATTTAATAAACATATCTTTGAATGCCCCCCATCACTGTAACAATCGGCATCTCATTTTAGCACATTGGTTTTAATCAACACACACAAAAAAGTTGATGTTTTAAATCAAGTTTCCCTCTATCATTAAATCTTTCTCTAATCCCTAAATGCCCTCTCGCTCCACACATCTGTTTTATTCTATCTTTATCCATTTATCCTCCCTATTCATTTCAATTTCACCCATCCTTATATCCATTCATCTCATCCTGTTCATCCCTTTTTACAACCCCCTTCAATCAATCACTCTTTACCTATTCTCATCCCTCTCATCCATTCATTTTGGTTTTATACCGCTTTGTCATCTGACTGATATTACTTTTATTTCAAATAATGTTTATTCTTAAAGAAAATGCTATTGAGTTCAAATCTATATAGTCTTTTCTGCCAAAATGGTCCAATTGGTGATATGTCCAGTAATTACCTTGCATGGGTGTGGTGTTAACTTACAAGTAAGTATGTCCATTAAATTGAATCAGATTTGAAGTGGTATAAACATTTATTATGTCTTTCCCGGGGTGTGATAAAAGTACAAGTCAAAACCAAATAAGGCAACATCTCTGAGTTCACGTCAACTCTGGGCTTCGTTTGAATTCACCTGTTTAATGGTAGAAGTTTGGAATTGTGAGATTTGCATAGAAAGGAGGTGTCGATGGGGTTTGAACTTCTCTGTAAGTCCATTTCACCCACTGAACTGTCATTAGTCATCTATGGCAATGTCAACTCGGTTTTGCATTCTATGACCCATTTAGAGTTATCCAGAATTCCTTTGAATTGATAGTATACCATACCTGGTCTATCGATGAAGTGACACGGTCCAAGACCTGCTATCTCCATCCTCTTTAGGAAGAGAACCAGAGGTGTAATGTTGCAGTCCAAAATCTGCGGATAGGTCTCAGCCTGGGGTAGGCCCGCCTCAGGATACAGACGGAAACATTTACCTTAAAAAACAAAACAAAAGAAAAAACACTTAAAAATGTGGCATTCATAAATTAAGTAATTTGATTGATTAAAAGCAAAAAGGCTTAACTGGAAAATCTACCTGTTGGTCCACAGAGGTGTCTGCGTATATCTGCTTGACACCGACTGATGGGCTCATGCACCGCAGAGTAAGCTCGTACTCTTGGATTGTAAACCTTCAAAAAAAATTTTCAGAAAAATAATAGACCAAAATTATACAGTGGTACGTCATCACCAACATCTCTCTTAGGAAGGACCATGCTCTCTTAGGAAGGACCATGCCTCCAGAAAGTATATTCACAATGCTGCACTTTTCCAACATTTAGTCATGTGAATTGGTCAAGAAAAACTACCTCTTTCCTCAAAATTCTTCATACTTTCTATTGTTATGACAATGAGAAAGGTGTTGGCTGTGTGCTCTGGGTCAGGAATGCAGCAGAGAAGTTTTTTCTATGGTGAATCTGTACATTGCTGCATTTGTCTTTTCCTCTATCCTGACCCTGCTGTCAGTTATCGCTGCTGAAAAAAATCCCCAGAGCATGATGCTGCATCCACCATGCTTCACTGCAGGGATGGTATTGACCTGTTTTCCAGTTGTTCACATTAAAAAGTTCAATCATTGTCTCATCAGAACAGAGAATCTTGTACGTTACGGCCTGACAGTACTTTAGGAGTTCATATGGGCTGCCATGGGCCTTTTTTTAAGGACTGGCTTTTGTCTGGCCAATTTATCGCACATTCCTGATTGGTGGATTGCTGCAGGGATGGTCGAATGATGGAGGCTTCCGTATTAAATATGCTGCAGAAATGTTACAGTATGCTTTCCCAGATTTGAGCATCAAGACAATCCTGTCTCAGAGGTCTTTAACTTAATGTTTGTTGTTCGTTCTCTGACTGCTGTGGGACCTTATATAGACAGACATGTCCCTATCTCCCAATCAACTGAATTTACCAAAAGTTGTGTCAATTTAAGCTGTAGAAACATCTCAAAGATAATCGGTGGAAACTTTTCAACTCAATTTGGACTTTATAAGCAAAGACTGTAAATATTTAGTTACTGTATGTCCGAATTCTTAATTTTCTATTTCTAATAAATCTGCATCTCAAATGATCATTTTCTCATTGCTGTAATAGATTTTGAGTAGCATTTTGAAGAATGGAAGTTAATTTAACACCATTTGGAAAAGAATGTAACATTAAAAATGGAAAAATTTGGCACAGTGAATACTTTTTAGACACACTGTATTGCTGTACCATTTTTGTCTGAACACCTGTGTCGATAACAAAGTTGACCGATTGCTCTGTCCAGCACAAATCCTCCTGTTGTTGGGTCAAAAGAAAAACCCTCCTGGAGTTCATGCCGCCCACTTGCTGGGTCAGTAAAGGGCGCAGCCCTTGCTGGCTTTGGCACAGGATGACTGGCCTGATTTGGTCCAGTTCCTCTACCGACCTGGGGCCCTCACTCTGTATGATGCTCCAAGCGTGGTGGACTTCCTATAGGAAATATTTGTTTAAACAGACAGTGTCCACCAGCTTTTGGTTAAAAAAACACCTGTTAAAATAACAAAATAAAAAACAATTCTTACCTCCTCTGATGTAAAAAACACAGCAACATCTCCGCTCTCCTTTGTACGGTGGATCTCCTGAATCAATGCTATTGCAGAGGAAAAGTAATCTTTGCTGCTGATGTTGTAGTAGACCACCTCTGGAGAACCACACGCCTCAAGGTTGAGAAGAGGGACGCTTCCATAGTGTCCCAGGAGCTTCTCCACCACATGGGACATGGTGAGGACAACAACCCTGAGCTCTGGTCTCTGCAGCAGGATGTTCTTTAGGAAACCCAGGAGGATGTCTGTGCTTGCTGTCCTCTCATGGGCCTGGTCTATAATAATGACTCCATATTGCTCCAGAAGAGGGTCTGACATCATCTCTCTCAGCAACATGTCATCAGTGCAGTACCTAGCAGATGAAATATAGCCTTTTTTTTCCTTCACATTTTTTAAACATCTTTCATAATGAACGTTTTTTTTTTTTTTTTTTTTACCATATTGACAAAGCTCTCAGAAACCATTTAAAATACTATTATGGATGACAGGAAATTGGTCTATCAAGGTTATATCTTCTATATAAAAAACATGGATGAATGGAATCTCAAAGTAAAAAATGTTTAATACACACAACCATGTAAAGTGCTTTAAATGTTTACAAGTTAAGTAAATATTGAACCTTATTTTCATCAACTCCTTTAAAAATACTTTTTTTCGGTATATTTTTACTCCATCGTAGAACCCCTTAAAAAGTTAATTGTATCATGTTACATCCACAACCTTGTGTGTTTTATGTGTGACAGATAAACACAGAGTAGCACATATCTGGGGTGAAAGGAAATTGATGGTCTTTGAAGGTTTTTACATATTAAAATGTAAAAGTTGTTGCAAACATTTGTGTTCAGCTTTCCTCGTTGATCAATCTGAAAACCTGCTACAGTATCTCAGTGCCTTGTACACAATGTCTCCACCATCCTTGCATATTTAACTGAACTCTTGCTTATTTTTACTTTTGTAGAATGAGCTCATGATAGATGGATAGAGCTCAGGAATTTAACTGGGCCTACCTGGACAATGAACATGCTTTGATGTAGGATTTAATTTAATAGATTTTGGCTCATTCTTCTTTTTAAAGGAGAACCTCAGTCTCCATCAGGTTGTCTGCTCTGATTTCCATGTCTTTAGTTCTATCTGCCTTCACTCTACCTCAAATCTTTATTTCGAAAAATCTTCCCCTTGGTGTAATTCTGCCACCATCATTTTTAGAGCCTGTTTAGATAGGAGATCATTTTGTTGTCTGTAATGCTTTGATTTGTGATTTTTTTGTTGTTGTAATTTGTAAATCGCATTTTGTGCATAACTTCAGGTACTTGTAAATGTGTGTTCAAAAACAAATGCAGTACATGAAGCTATGCATCTATTTTGAAACAAAATGTTCTCCATATTAGAGCTATTTTCCTGTTCACAGATTATTGTTCCTGGGCCTGCTTGATTGTTCAATCAGTGATCTCATTGCCTTGCCAGTCAGTCTAGGTGAAAGATTGTGTCTTTATAGTTCTTCAGTTCTGCAATAGGTTTTTATTTTCAGATGATGAAGAGTACTCTGTGAGTTTACAGCTTAAGAAATTGTTTAANTCTGATTTCCATGTCTTTAGTTCTATCTGCCTTCACTCTACCTCAAATCTTTATTTCGAAAAATCTTCCCCTTGGTGTAATTCTGCCACCATCATTTTTAGAGCCTGTTTAGATAGGAGATCATTTTGTTGTCTGTAATGCTTTGATTTGTGATTTTTTTGTTGTTGTAATTTGTAAATCGCATTTTGTGCATAACTTCAGGTACTTGTAAATGTGTGTTCAAAAACAAATGCAGTACATGAAGCTATGCATCTATTTTGAAACAAAATGTTCTCCATATTAGAGCTATTTTCCTGTTCACAGATTATTGTTCCTGGGCCTGCTTGATTGTTCAATCAGTGATCTCATTGCCTTGCCAGTCAGTCTAGGTGAAAGATTGTGTCTTTATAGTTCTTCAGTTCTGCAATAGGTTTTTATTTTCAGATGATGAAGAGTACTCTGTGAGTTTACAGCTTAAGAAATTGTTTAATTTGTCAGAGCAAAGGGGATTAATACAAATTTATACACCCATTTCTTGATTTCAAGTTTTACAAAAGACTTTAAAATCAATCCATTGCTTTGCCTTCCATCCTGTGTGGAGCAGTCACATGGAATATTACTGAAGTGAAGCTTAAGCTAAAAATTCAGTCTGGAATACTCTTATCAGCTTCATTTGAACCACTTGCAATGCCCCTCGTTCAGCTCCAGCCAATCAACTCGGGGATGCACCTTCTCAGAAGCCAATCATCCTGCAAGATCCCCTTCATTTAGCTACTGGCCTAGCTTCTCTCTCCTGCACAGAGCATTCTGACCAGCTGTTTCACTGTATAGTGTGGGGGCTGCAGCGCTGGAGACTGGAAGAAGGTGAGGAGAGTAGTGAGAACTGCAGAGAAGATCATCAGGACTCCTCTTCCCTCCATAAAAGACATATCATCCCTACGCTGTGCGTCCTGATCCTGTAACATCAACAGCGACCCCTTACAGCCCCACCATGGACTGTTCTCCCTCCTGCCCTCCAAAAAAGCTTCTTCCCAAACACCATCAGAAAGCTGAATGTTAAAAAACTCGAAATCATGTCACAGGCTCTTCATCAAACTGACCATATCAATGCATTTTTTTTCCCCCACCGTGTCTTTTTCCTCCCACAGTGTTTACATTTGATCACTGCTGCACTTTTAGAAATTAAAATTTCATGCGAGGTGTACAAAACGAAATTTCCTTCTGTATACACTGTGTATACAAAATATCAATAAAGTTTGTCTAAGTCTAAGTCTGCATACAAGCAAACTTTCACCCACCTCCACCCCATCTCCTCCCTCATTCTCTCATTCAGACGAGTCCCACTCAACCTCTGGCTTGTCCCACCACCAGTGTCCTTTTCTAGGGTACTCATCCAAGTGAATGTTGATTCACAGCATCAAAGTCTTCTGCCAGGGCCCGAGCACCAAATAACTTATTTCATTTATGTCATTATCTGCTTTCATCTCATTTAACCCCAGTCGGCCTCTGCAGATGGCCGCTCACACTGAGCCTGGTTCTCCTGGAGGTTTCTTCCTGTTAAAAGGGAGTTTTCCCCTCCACTGTCGCTACATGCATGCTCAGTAGGGGTGATTGCAGAGTGCTCACAATCAGTTGGTTTTCTTTAGAAATAATTTGAAGAATAATATTGTTACCTGTATAAAAAATTGAATATTTTTCTATGTGTGAGTCTCTTCAGGTAGAAATATATTGAAGTTTGCTGTGGTATAATTTTTATTTTTTTTTAAGTTAAAGGAGTAATATCTCAATATGGATACCCTTGTAAAAGTACTGTACAAGGTTTGCTGTTAGCTTGCAGACAGAGACATCAACCAACCTTAAGACAGTGTCAGAGGAGCAGCAGGTCTCTAGAGGAATAGTGTAGCCCACTTCATGGCCGATGTTCACGTCCATTTCATCGGCCACACGCAGGACAAGATCCACAGCCTGCTGTTTGTTGGTCTGTGTGCACACAACCATGCCATGCTGAAACTGGGCAGACAAGCAGAACTCTGCACACCACTGAGGAATCTAAAAAGGAGAGTCAATCAAAGAAAATGTTTGCACAGCATCACGGACTGCAGTGTGTTTTCAACCATAACAGCTTCATTCTCAAAGTTTGAGTGCATGCTTGGAGGATTATATTAAGAGCTTGAGCATGAGCAAAACAAATAGAGGCAGAACAGATACGACGCTATTATTGTTCATAATGCAAAATTGCTTCGGCAGCATGCGGCGGCTCCAGAGGATTGGGGCTTAGCAGCAGGAGGTCCCCTAACAAGGCTGCTGAAGGTCTTTGTGCCGAGTGACAAGCCAGCAGGCAGGCAGCCTCCCTGTGACAACGACATCTGCTGAGCTGGGCAAATTTAGCTGAAAAAAGCTCAGCAGTTTAAAGCTGATGATATCAAACCAAAAGGGAAACAAACATATTTCTCTTTATTAAACAATTTGGATTGAGGATGTGGAAAGCATGTAAGCAGAGTTACACTTTTTTTTTATTTTGCATTTTTTTTTCTATTAGGCAAAATATTTATTGATGATTTGGGATTGTTTGTTTTAGTGTCTATGAAAGACATTTAACAAATAAAATTTATTTACCAACTCATACTTTTCACAAAGGTTAGTATACCCCTAAAGTTTTTATTATAAATTCATATATTTTCATGAAACAACAGTGTACATATGAGACATTGACATGATGTAAAGACGTCATGGTGCAGCTTCTATGAGGGTGTGAATTTGCTGCTCAGCACATAGATACTAATATCTAAACTCACTAGTGAGAAAAGAGTGCACCTTCAAGTGAAGTTAGAGGATAGCAATACCAGTACTATGTAAAATTTAATGGGATGAAATCTCAGAGATTTTTTCTCAAAGCCAAGCTTTCCAACTCTGTATGGCTCTTTTAGATGTTCCACATTTTAGTTTGCTCACACCCAAGAGAGATTAATGCCTGGCCAATGAAATAAAATAATTACTTAACCAAACTATTCTAACATGTAGAACTTGAAAAAAGAATCTACCATAAAAATTTTACTAAATATAGAACAAGTATATAACAGGGTAGTACCCTCCCTCCTTCACCTTTATATTGCTTACATGAATGACTTACTAGGGTGGCCAAAAAAAAAACCATAACTTCGAGGATATTTCAGGGCTGACTGGTTAAAGAACTTTTTAGGAAAGAGAGGTTGCGTAAAAATAGCATGGATAAGTGAACTTTTAGGTAAAATAAAATAACCAGAGAGATCCGGATAATCCCCAGAACTTTTAAAAACATTTGGAGGACAGATAACAAAAATGGAACATTTCCTAAAGTCCTTTTGGACCACTATAAAGTCTATAGTTAGAGAAAATACTATAAAGTATCTCAGATTAAGGCTACATAGATGGATAATGATCTAAAGCAACTAGCAAGTGCAACACTGAGGGCTTAAATTTTTTTTGAAGTGGCCTAATCAAAGTCTGGATCCATTGTGAATGGGATGCTTTGCTGTTGCCTTATAACTGTTCCACTCTAAAAACTCTCAAATATAGCAATATGACCTTTACCACATGTGTTTGGTTCTGGTGGTTAAACCAGTGCGTACGTTTTCTACATAACACCAAGTTGGCTACTTTCTTCTCTCAATAGATGTTATTCAATAAATGCATTTTGTGTTATCCAGTCTCACCTATCTTTTTGTGATGATAAAATTGGTAATGATTTGAAACATTTAAAGGTGGGAGATGAGGTAAAGCAGGAGTAAAAGAACGCATCAACTTTTTCCATATTCTTCTCTATTCAAATTGTTAGCATACAATCAACTTCATATTGTCAAAGAAGAGCAAAAAACCAACAATAAATGAACAATAAAACACAGATTGTTTTGCTTTGTGAAGAAAAATATAAATTTGTTGTCAACCTGTAATATCTGTAGAGGCCTGTTCCTTTTCTCACCTCTGTACTCCTGCCAGTTTGTGCAACTCCAGATACAATCACCAACTGGTTGTTTTGCAGAGCATCTTCAAACTGATTCCTGATCCTCCACACTGAAAGACTCTTCCTCTCTTCCAGTAACTTGTAGTAACGAGAGGAAAAGGTTAGCCCATCAAAATGATTCAACTCCAAATCATCTCCAAAATCAGAAGCTGGATCTTCTCCTCCACTGTCAGTGAATATTTCTGCCTCTGGCGAGTAACTTTCAATTGACATCACACTTTTCTGTTATTAGGACAAAGTAGGGGTTGAATGGTGGTATCAGTGGCCTTAAAGTTGTGCCTGTGAAGTTGCTCGCTTGGTAACTTTCTGAGCCGTCTGCACACTGGTGCACAAACTGGCCCCAACGTGACCTCCCACGTGTGCTCCATAGTGACAACTCAGTTATCCCAGCTTGTGCCTGTGTCATAATCTCCACCACTTTATTCCAATACACACGTGGAAGAAAATGAGAATGCACAATGAAGATCCCCCCCACCAGTTCTGTCTCGCTATGTCCTTAGAATTAACTTGTCTTTTGTATTGTGGAGAATCTAAGCTTGCCAACGAGGTCTAACTATATTAGATATATGTCTAACTATATATTGGTAAGCATTTTACCAGTGTAATTATCATGCATTCAGAGTTATTTACAAGGTCCCCCAAGAGCTGATGTTCTCACCATTCCACATAGCATTTAAGACTCAACCTTTCTCAAGAATAGATCAAGAAAGAAAAAGCAGATGGGAAACAGGGACAAAGATGAAAGAAAAGAGGGACACAAAGGAAGATATGGAATGAGGGAAAGAAAGGAAGGAATATAAGGAAGGGTAAAAGGAAGTAAGGGGGGAGTGGCAGCATGGTGGTTAGGACATTGAGCTCTGAATCAAGAGGTTCTGAGTTCCAGCCCCACTCCCACAGACTGTCACTCTGGGTCCCTGAGCAAGATCCTTAACCCCACACTGCTCCCTGGGCGCTGCACAATGGCAGCCCACTGCTCCCCAAGGGGATGGGTTAAATGCAAAGAGTTAATTTTGTTGCTCTGTACTAGTGACTGTATAAAGAAAATAAAAAAGCTGAAAAAAGGGTGGAAAAGGGGAAGAAAAACTATTTAAGAAAGGAAAAACAGAGGAAGAAAGAGAAAAGAACCCAATGAAGAATGACAGGAAGGTCAACTTTTAGATTATGGGACATGAATGAATGAATTAACTTTAAGACAAACCAGAAAAAATAAAAATTATATAATTAATGTCACATATAATGTGTTATGCCTGAAAGGGATATGAAGAGGTGAAACTTCATACCCTCCTATAGTCTAACAACAGCAATATTCCTGATTCCTATTTTACTTAAACAAAAATAGGCAATAAAGTCTGGAAATACAATCATTTTTCGATGCTTCTTCAGGTCCAGAATATTCTTCAGAAAGTTCCAGACTGTGGGAACCATGCTTTAGGCTCTTAACATTTACACATGACCAATAAATGTGACTAAATGTGAAAAAATAACAAAAGAACACAATTTCCTCTTTATTAAAACAGCTTTACTGATGCTGCCCGTGTTTGAAATTGGTGAATGACACTTTAGCATTTCTTTACAATTAAGGTATCAAACGGTTATTAGTAAAAAAAAACATTGTGAAAATGTTTTCACTAGTAACACGACAAATATACATCGATAACATACAGAGATGTTACAACAGTATTTAGAACATGAGCACAGAGAAACGTAAAGGCGAATGAATGCAGAGTAAAAATAAAAATTGCACTGAAAATAAAACCAATATGCATGTGAATTATCTTCTACCAGAACAAACTAAACTGCTAAGTGAACAATTTGTTTAGTCAGAATGATAAAACATTGCGAATGTTGTTTTTTTTTACTAAATATATCTAAAATAAAAAGCAAACCTTAAAAACACAGATGGATTCACAGGACAAACATTGACCTTTCAAAGCAACACTGTAACTTTTAGCTACCAGGGGCCACTTAGCCTGTAACATCGAGGATAGCTCCCCCTGAAGGCCACTGGTGGCACTGCAATGTCACAAAACTAGCCAGTCTCGCTCCGTGCTTTTAGTCTGATAAAAGACCACTTTTATTACAATTCAGTCCTTTAGATCAAATCCCACATAAGAGAACCAATCATAAGTGGCAGTCTGGGTCACATGACTAATTCAGTGATGCTTTTAACCCTTTCCAGTTACATAGCCATTCGTAGAGAAGGGCAGCTCGTACAAAACATCAATCTGCGCTGAGTACTTACATTAAAAAAATCATCTGGTATATCTCAAATAAAATAATACTTTGGCCAAAAGTTGCACAGCATTGCTTTAAAGTGAAACCATCTTTTCATTGTCAAAGTAAAAACAGCATTTTAATGAAAGCTGCAGCAGAACAGCTGCAGTTTACAAGTGAGCAAAGTCTTTAGCCATTCCATGGCTGGATCAGTCATTTGTGCAGGAAGGCATAGAGTCAAACTCTTAAAACACCCACAGACATCGTGTTTCACAGATTCATGTTTTTGATTTCAACTTGTGTCAGAGCTTTTTGTGATTAAGATGAAGAAAGAGGCCAACACAAAACCTCCTAATTCTTACAGCTGAGGTCGTAACGCCACTTTCTGGGATTCCATGGTTGTTTCAAGCCTTTCCAGATTGGCTCAAAGATGCAATACGGAGCATTCTGCTTCAAAAAACCTCAGAGGCATCAACAGTCTTTGCAAAAATACTCATTTTAAGCTCTACATGTAGTCTAGAGAATAAAACCGTAATGTTGTGAGTTCCCTTTCGTATCGCTTTTACAGAAACACATCCACAGTGTCTTTCAAAACAATAACCCTTTAACTTTTTCACATCCATAAGTCCATTCAATGCTAATTTGCTTAAAAAATTTAGTATGCCTAATTGTTTTTTTTAATGATAGATCAGCACAAAGTATAGCATAACTGTTAAGTAGAAGGAAAACTGATATAATAATACATAGCTGCTGGTCTTTTGGGCAATGTCCAACAGGTTTGCACATCTACAGATCTTTTGCAAAGCAGCTCAAGCTCAGTGAAACTGGATAGAGTATCCATCTTACCTCAGAATAAAAAAAAAAATTACATTTTTGTCCTATCCTTGAAATGTTTTATCATCCCCTATATGCTGTGATGAACTTTACCATAATTTCTGTGTCCATTACAATGATCCCAGGCTTTGTTTTGGTCAACTACATAATATACCATTAAACTGCAGGTATTAACGTAAGAAAGTATGAAAAAGTTAAAAGGTTATGAAAACTTTTTAAAAGCCACTGCACACGTAGATGGTTCACAGATTTTTTAATGTTTTCCTACTTAAAAAAAAAAATAAAATAAAACAGTGTATATATAAAAAAGTGAAATAAAAAAAGAAGAGTCAAACTTGTTCCGGTGTAGTAAAAGTGTCTGGCACAGTGCACTGGGTGGCAATAAATACACAATTATAAATACTTTACATCTACCTGAGCGCAGACTCATAGCACCATTCAGAGGCAGAGCACCAAAAGGGACCCGGCGAATCTCAAGGTTGAAAACTCAGAGGTGCCTACACCATTTGTTTATGTGTGTTTCTCAGAGTTTTTAATAGTGCAATTTTAAAAAAATTGTTTCCGTTACAAAAAACCACTGCCCCCTCTGGTCAAAGTCTCAGCTGTTGTATCTGACGTTGGCAATAACGCAAGGCTTTGGTAGCGTCGGAGGATGCTTGGGACTCAACCTAGGGATGGAGAAAAGAAAAAGAGATGTGTGAGATTTGAGCTTTGCATACATACAGTGCTCCTAATATTTGTTTAAATGGCCACTAGCAAACTGCACCTTGAATAAAAAAAGGGACACTTCTTTGTTCTTTGCCAGTTTAAAAAAAAAGAAATGTTTGGACTTATGTCTATGCAATATATATTTATCTTGAGCCTATGTCATTAAAGGGGAACACCGTTTTTTTTTTTTACATTGGGCCCTTGATTTAACGTTATTACATCATGTTCTACTCACCCATATGAGTTTTGTGTCATTTGGAGCTGTTCTGAAGATATTCGGTTTTGTAATCCAAGTAAAGTCTTCCTATGGGCAACGAGTTGAAGGCACAAACTAAACTGTTCATAATTTATTCTTTATGGTACGCCAGCATTCATAACATGTAGGCGAATCACTGTCCCCCAGATATCCGTGGTTATATTTTTTATATTTATATTCTTTTTAAAACAAAGTGGAGTGTGTATGATGTCATCTGCACGCCAGGCTGGAGTCTACCCCTTCTATTCATTCTAGCTAATCTGAATCATTCAATTCCATTTCGAGAGCGAGATCATCTGTGGTCGCAGCACAAGACATCTTCCAGGTATGTGAGTAAAACTAGCAGCAGACTAGCTGGTCATGCCACTCCCCCTAAGAAAAGTGGCTTAAGGAGATCTTGAAGCTTTCAACTTTTAAG
The DNA here is from genome assembly GCF_000732505.1 of Cyprinodon variegatus. Taxonomy (NCBI): domain Eukaryota; kingdom Metazoa; phylum Chordata; class Actinopteri; order Cyprinodontiformes; family Cyprinodontidae; genus Cyprinodon; species Cyprinodon variegatus. The sequence continues at coordinate 194,723 of NW_015150580.1, forward strand.
TAGTGGGCTAATTTATTTTTCTAATTTCACAATGATGTAAAACTTGAATCAGTACCATACTGAAAAAGTACTAGTAGGATTTTCTGACATCCTTCAGCTATCTTTGTTCTTAGATTATTTCTAAACATCCTGACCAGTTTACTTTAAGATAAGGATGACAGTGTTTAGCTTCTTTAACTTAATAACAATTTTCATAAAATGCAAAGGCGTAACTTGTTTTCCAATAGTCTTGCAAATAATCTTTTAAAATGTGATGTAAAGTGATATTAGCAGAATTTATACTTTATTGATACAAATATACCTGTAGTTTTTTGCTATTTAACGTCCTGAAGATTTTAAAAATATGTTAATGTGTTTACCGGTAATAAGGATTAAATGGTTAAATCTGCAGGGATTGTGCATCTTATCTGAACTATGCGCATCTTTTCCTTTAGAGAGTTGAAAGTTAAATTGATTTTGCGGTAAATTACATCAGACTTAACTTTGAAAATAATACATTTCCACATCTCTCTTTTTTAATTCTGCTTAATTAATCCATTAAGTGCTTTGAGAAGGATTATTTTTTAAAAGAACAAAAGCTGTTATCTTCTTGTATTTACAAATCCAGGCTCTTTGCTGTATAATCCCACAACCCTGGCAAAATGAGGCTTAAAATGTGTTATTAAAAGTCCCAAGTTAACATGACATTCACTCCCATTACGTGTGAATGATCCTCACTTTTTGGGGTGGGGAACTGGGCGTGCTGCTCTGGGGGCACCAGTTTCAGCCGCAGGGCCACAAACTGCAGAGGAGCCTCGGACTAACGTGCTGCTCTGAACACCAGATGGACTACGCACCAGCCGGGAGGTCCTTGGGTCGGCAGGAAGAGGTTTTTGTGGAGGACTAGGCTTCTCCAGCTCCTGTTTAAGGAAAGATACAAGTAATAGCTGAAAATACCCACCAGAGGGCACTGATGATAAACAGATCAGCACATGTTACATTTCTCATTTTCATTCAGACACATTGGCACATTTATCAGGCAACATATGATGAGAAGAGGCATCATGTTGGTTTATCTTTGGAGAAACTCAAGTCAGGACAAAGGGCTGTTTTCTAAATCTCAGCAGGCTTCCACTTGTCTTCTTCTTGGCACCTCAGACAAAATCTGACACCTCACACTCAACACAGCAAATCCTGCCATTCTGTAAACAAAGCTAGCTTATGCTCCATACAAAAATATTCCAAATACCCTTATCAAACAGCAACCAAGCAAAATACCTATAGGTGAAAAAAAAAAGATCATTTTATCAACTGACTAAATGCTTCTGCAGCTTCAGCAAAAACACAACCAAACCCAAACTACAACACAAATCTGTGTGGAAGCAAAGCTTAGTGCCTTTAGCAGATAGCTTTCACTTGTGTTTTATGTCGTCTGTCAACATGTTGGAGCTGCCAAACAGCTGCATAGGATACTGTCAGGGATACCGTCTGCTGCCAAAAGGAATCGCTTTCAGGTTTTGACAACAACATGGAGCGACAGAGGGGGGTCTACTTCCGAAAGAGAAACCCCGGCAAAGAACGGCTGCTTGGCACCTGCTGAACAGGTGTGAGGAAATCAAGATGCGGTGTAAAACTAAATGCTGACATTGAAAACTGAATGCTAACTTTGTTTATTGGATCTCCTGGTTTGAGAAACAGATGTGCAAAAAAGTAAAATGTATTTTACTACAGTAGGTACATTTTCCACTGATAATGTTAAAAACCATCCTTCAATTTACTTAGCCTTCATTTATTCATTTAGTTTTGGCCTGAGCCATCCCTAAAAAAAACTAATTACTGTAATACAAATAAATGAAACACCTATTTTACTTTACTTCTTTTAAATTTATTGAAAATAGGGTAAAAATATCCATCTTCTCCTGCTTAGTCCTGTCAGAGTCACAGTGGGCATGGCACCAATTAACCTAACAGTTGTGTTTATGAGCTGTGGGAAGAAGACGGAGTACCCGGAGAGAACACGCACATGGATTGAGAGAACCTGCAAACTCCATGCAGAAAGACCCTGGGCCAGGGATCGAACCCAGAACCTTATTGCTGCAACAGTGCTAGTCACTTCTTCAATGCCCTAATCTATTATTCATTGTTTAAAATATGAAACACAAAAAATCCCTTAAAGTAAGACAATAACTGGGGATTTAGCCTTTATCAACAACAGTTTCAAAAGTTTAGTGGGAGTAACGTCAACCATTCCTGTGAATTCTTAGTCAGTATTTTATGAAATATCCATCTAAGATCAACCTAAAGTGATTCAATGATGCTAAAGTAAGGAGGGGTACGAAGACACTTCAGATTTCTTTGCTTTTATATGCTGAGCTGTAAAAAGAGGCAGACCAACTAGGCCTTGTATTTTTAATAATCGAGTTGGACTGAAGAATGTCACATTCAAGGTGGTGGGTGAAAAGTTTCCCCAGCATTTCCTAATGATGCATTTATTTCACTGACCTTGTGTGTGCAGCATTGGGGAAAATATTCAGGTTGTGGAAACTTCTGTTTCCTATTAAGGTTTAAAAAAACAACAAAAAACTATGTTTGATAATTAATGGTTTCATCCTTTTGTTAAACATAATGGAGAGACGTGTCTCATTCCTCATATTGTATGGGAAATGGCAGAAAATAATTAAAACTTCTGAGTAGATTTTTAAATACCCACCTAAACTTGTCTGTATATTCCGGTAGGAGTAAATAGAAAAAGAAAAAAAAAAAAACATTTGGACAATTGCAGGCTTTAAATCTCAAATTATTCTGCCAAAATAAAAGATATATTTACTTTAAGTCTTTTTACAAATCTTTTCCAATGTTACCAATAGAGGAGAGAGCTGAATGTTTGAACAAATCGTATCTTACATCATCTTATTCACTTTCAAGTGGCAGAGTCTTAATAAATAGAAAATTTGTGAGTTTGTGAAAAAAAAAAAAAAACATTTCAAACCCAGTATGTGGAGCTTCTATTTGTAAATGTTATAATGAGAAATGAAGAAAATGCCTATAAAAGCACAAAAACATTCACAAAACAAACCTGTCACTTCTCTCCAATTCTCCTGAGACCTGAAGTATGTGAGCAAATTAGCAGAAGAAAAAAATATGCCTTTTTTTTTTCCTTGGCTCACTCCTTGGAGCTGAGCCTTAAGCCTGTGAATGCAAATGATCTAAAAACATATGTTTCTCTAATTTAAGAAGAGCAGAGCTAATTATCTTCTGGGACAATAATGACTATGTTAATGCTGATTTTCTTTTTCTTCCAGTAAACTGACAAAATAAAACAATTGACTTTAGCTCAGACACTTACTGCGGTTTAAATCAAGTGAACAAAGACCTACATTTATTTTTCACATTAGATCCTAAAAACAAGGAGTAGCACCTTCAAACATAATGAAGAAGTTGCAGAGTTCAGTGCCTTTTGAAAGCGCTCACACGACTCGGTCATCATCAGGTTTTGTCACAATATCACCTATTTCATGAGCCTGAGTGTGACAGACTATAATAAAACTGAATGCTTTTCATGTTTTGTTTTTAAAACAGAAAAAAATTTGACTTCAGTCCCCTTTTGTCCTGGTACCCCTAAATAAAACCTTGTGAAACTATTTACATTTATCAAATAGAGAGAAGGCACATACTCTTCCAATTTGGCCTTTTTTCAGAAAAAAATTCCTTGATACAACAGGGATTATGAATTAGTGTAAATAAGGTGAAATGAATTTAAAAACTGAATCAAAAGAGAGGGAAGGAGAAAGCCATGGTTGAGAGAAACCCCAAAGACATGAACATATTTTTTTTTTCTAATGAGAATGAACAAACTCCGTACCATTGTTATAAATGTCTGTGGCATTGTGCTATGCGAAAGCAACAGCCAGAGTTAGAAGGGAATGGTTGACATCATAACATCCCAATTATTAGAAGGTTCCAGATCTAAATCACATTAAGATCAGCCATCCAAGCTGAACTTCAGCTACTTTGCAAAGGAAAATTGGTAAAAACAAAGCTGATAGAGGCTTGAACCAAAGATAAAATGTGCATACCATTAATCTTAGATTACTTTTGAGAAAAACATATTTTTGCCAATTATTGTCCTTATAATGATTTATCAAAAAAGATCAGAACAACATGCTTTGACATTTAATGGACATGAATACTTTTACAAATTACTTCTAAGTAGGTAGTTTGAGTTTTTTTCTAATCGTCGACTAAGAGAGGATCTCCACCTTCCTCCTCCAGCCGGTAAAGCTATAAGTAAACTCATTGGAATGGCTGTGGCAGCAGGTCTACTACCCCCTGTTGCGGGATCGGTGTTGTGCTCAGATGGTGCGAGCTTCTGGCCTAACTTTGTTATTTCTGTTAGGCTTCACATAGCTGTGAACAAGCTGCTACTTTTATAGGATAGAAAAGCATCATGAAAACAACTGGCATCAAAACACCTTCACCAACACCTGAAATGTGATCAACAACATCTTTTCCTAGGTTGGTGTTACAGGGGTAAAAGCACTCCAGATGCAACAAGTAAATTGCACTAACATCACAGTTAAAAAAGATTTCCAACTGAGCAAGCAGGAAATTCACTCACCATGACCATCCTGCAAGAGTTATGGTGTGATGTGCTGTGAAACGACGCCCCCCTGGGTGCCACGTGGGAGTGAGGCAGAGGGGTCCGGTGGGGCGGGGGTGCTCGGGGTCTCTGCTGTTTGGGCCCAGGGGTGAGGGACAGCGTGAGAGATAGAGGGACAGGGTGGCTGAGGTGAACTGGAGGACACTGGGGGAGTCTGTGCAGGCTGTGAGGAGGGTATGGACCCGATGGGGGTCCTGGATCTGGCACCCGCTGAGGAGACTGCGGAAAAGATCAAAGTGGGAAAGTTAAGTCATCTCATTCCCTTCAGAACTAATCATGTTGTTTTCTTCGCCTTCTTCTGGACGCTGTCAAGCATGAACAAATCAACCGTGTAAATCCTTTACTGGTAACTAGTTAAAGACTAAAACCCACCCATAAGCAGACTAGACTTAATTTAAAACTGACACAGCTAAACAGTCCACACTGCGACAGACAGATTGAAGATTAAGTATAACCATAATATGAATCTGTTTCATATTTACAGCCAGCCAGATGTGAGCAGCTAAAACACACCCTAGCCCTCATCTTGCAAGTGGAAAAATGACCTCACCTGCACTGTGCTAACTTCAAACAGACTTACATCTTTCCTCTTACTCAATAAAAAACACATGCTGCCAACTGCCCTGCCAGAGTATTAGTACCCCATGAGCTTTTTCACATAGCAACAAGCTTTAATGTATTTTGAGGGACCAACAAAAATGAGCAAATAGCTATAAAAGAAAAGGAAACGTATGAAAATTTCAACCTTAAAGGAACAAAAAGCTACCTAGAAACTGTGGAATTTGTGTTTAAACCTCTGTGTTTTCTATTAGTAGTACAACTTTGGAAATAGAAAAACCCTTAATCTTAATTCAAAGGTCGGGCGATGAAAGCATTAATCTGAGAGGCAGCCATGAGGCGTGTGGAACCTCTGCAGGAGCTGCAGAGATCTGTAAGTTGGGTGGAAGAAGCTGCTGACAAATCAAGTGTTAGATGTGCACTCTGCAATCTGACCTTTCTGGAAGAGTGGCAAAGACAGACATGAAGCCCTGTTTAAAGGTTACAAATGTATCATATATATATGTGTTATCATTCAAAAAATATGATAACACATACAGTACCTCCATCAGGATTTAGATTCAATTTGTACCCAATTTGTGAATCCACAAACCCTGTAAATACATCTTGCCAGAAGTCAATAGATGCATTAACCTCGATACACAAATGTTTTGAATCAATGCAGTGACCTGTATGACGTTAACTGAACATGGCAGGCTTAAGCAAAACAACATGGCTGCTCCATGGACCTACCCATAGACTCCACTATTCAGTTTGTTTTAGCTTGAACACACTATTTCTTTCTAAAAGCAGGACACGGGAGGCAGGTACAACTTGGCGATTTAGCCAATCAGCTTGAAGAGATATTGAATGTCCCTCCCTTTTTTAAACAGGAGCCTTTCTGGATGGATATTATGTATAAATGAAGTTGTACTACATGAATCGATCAGGCTTATGCCAGGTTAAAAATGCAGGGAGCAGAGCAAACACATGGAAGAAAAACGCTCTAAAGGGAACTGACCTAAAATACTATGTGTTTAAGAAAACTAGAATAACTCTCTACTCTCTAATATCTATAAAACACTAGAATATCTCTCTACTTTAGCAAAAATACCAATGTGTTAAAAGCCAGGTAAAAGTTAAGACCTAAATCTGCAGCATGATAAGATAACTGTCCTGTAATCTGAGTTAAAGATATTTTTGCAAAGATTTATGGGGATACATTTCTTTAGTCTTGCAAATCTTGTAGATTATTGACGAACAGGGGCTGAACAAAAAGGGCAGCCACACTTAAGATTTTTAAGGTTAAAAAGATTTATAATAAGATTTTGTGTTGGTCTCTAACAAAAAAATCTCATAATATATCCTAGTTTACAGTTCTAGTGAACTAAAAAAGATGCACAGGCAATCTTTGCAAGGAAATTGACCCTAATGTATAAAAGCTCATATTAAAAAACGTCTTGTGCTTTATTGTTGATCAACCATTACATCCATCAAATCACTTCCTATTAACATTGGGGCAATAATGGAGCAGTCAAGGCAAGCAGAGTTGTGGTCACATAAGTCATTACAGCAGAAAGCCTGGTCTCCCTCTCACAATTATTTGAAACAAAATTAAGGTGTCAGCTAAGCAACTCAACATTCTTCACATGCAGATAAACTAATTTCTCTTTGAGCAGGCAGCTGCTAACGACAAGAAATGCATTTGAGTGTCCTAAGCCAACGTTCGCTCACCACACACTCCATTATCACTGCCTCCTCCGTACGTCAGCGTTCAGTGGGATGATTTAATTGGATTTGAATGAGGTGCCGTTTGTGTGCAAACAACACATCAGTTCAGCTAAGGATGATTTGTTGCAGCAGTTGAAACACCAGTAGAAAACTGAGGCACTAATTCTTCCTTTGGTTCTACATTATTTGTAGTGTGTTTGTAGTTGAAGATGTCACCTTAAAGATAGTTGCACTCTGAGGCAAGGGTGGGACTGGTCGGGTTGGAGAAGAAGGGGGCTGCTTAGGAGCTGACGGTCCACTGATTGCAGCACTTTCTGATCTGCCACGGCAATAAGGAAACAAAGAGATTCAGTTTAGCACATTCTTTTATTAGTGCTACCAGTTAAAACAAACAGGGATCCTATGCGCATTAGAGGGATGAACTGATGGGAAATAGGTAGGAGGGCTAGAGGGAGGGAGGAAAGGAAGAGAATATGTGAAGAAAGGAAAAAGAAAGGTATGAAAAGAAAGCAAACAAGGAAGGAAGGAAGGAAGGAAG
>NW_015150580.1:204367-206739 GCF_000732505.1 Cyprinodon variegatus
CTGCATGCAGGGGTGCCCCCTCTCCTAGAGAAACCCACATCCTTTTGTTCCAGCATGTAAAACATTCCTTAACCTGTATGTCTCTTTACTGGAGTTGCGAAAACAAATGTGACTCCTGTAATAACTGGTGTTTCATTATAAGGGAGAGTCAAAACTTGTCCCTCAGGGTGTTTAATGAAGGGAACAAATTTGTCACAACTGAAGCCTGTACCGTACCTTTAAAAAAATGTTACAGGGATTTTTTTAGGAAAACACAACATAATACATAGAAATGAGTAGGAAAATCATACTGTTTATTTTTGTTTTGTTTTTTTCACAGCCAAAAAGTTTGCAACTGTGGCTTGAAATTGGATTCTAGTCATCTGATTCAATAATGTGCAGAGCCAGATGAATTACAGCCTTAAGACTATTGGACAATCTCTTTATCAGTTTTCCACACACAGAAACTAAAATGTTTGTCCAATCTTTGTGAAACAGCTAAAGTTGGATCAAAGTGAATAAAGGGAAGGTGGAACATAGGGATAGGAACATGTTATTGTGAATGTGTATTTCTGTTTGTCTGTCAGGTTGGGTCCAGGGCTGAACTAGAATCAGAGCAAAGTAAACTTCTTAATGGACAGATATCTTCATTCCATTCTAAGGCCAATATGATCCCAAACTTTTCTCCTGTGTAAAGAGAAACTCCATCACTGAGTTTTTTAACTGGTTTAAAATTTAATTCTGGAAATACAAACAAAACAACATTCCTAATATTTGAATATTGTGAAGCATCAGTAAAAATGTTAACATATCCATAATATTTTTTATCTAAATATCGTTGAACCATGCTTCCTGAATCTGAAATATCCTCCTTGTTTTTCCGTTTAAACAGCAAAGTTGAATCCATATCAATAGCAGGTAGCAAGGAAGGATGAGTTACTGATCTAATAACAGTTTTACTAACATTTATTTGAGATAAATTAAGATATTCATAGTACTATCTATTGTCCATCAACTGGTTAGGAGTGCTGAATGCATAACTGCAAGAGTTGTTTGATTTCATGACTGTGTTTTTTTTTTTTTACTGTTTAGTGTTTAACTACTTAACAGACGCTTTTATTCAAAGCGACTTACAAAGCGACATTAGCGTAAAGGGTCTTGCCTAAGGACCCACACTGGCAGCTCACTCCCCCCCTGCAGGGAAACAAACCCGGGCTTTCTGTGCACAGGACGGGTGACTTACCACTTTAGCTAGCCAGTCAGTTTTTCATCCAACCGGATGTAGTATTTGGAATGAATACTTTGATTGGATGAAAAAAAGCTGAGCATGATTGGCTGGTGGTAAGGTTCATTTACATACATTTATGAAGTCGCGAGTGCAGAAACTGCCAAGCGCACAGCTATGAAGTGCGGAAAGAGCAGGTAGAGTGCGCGCAGAGAGGAAACTGAGTGTGAGGAAAGTGGGTTGAGAAGAGTTTTTCCAGAGTTGAGCACATGCCAGACTGGTTTCGAGCGCAGGTGTTAACTCACTGCGCTTTCGGATCGATGATAACACATACCCCCATAGGGATTTAGATTCAAGCTCGTAAAGTTAGATAGATACATGAATCTACTGTATAATGAGCTGCTGTAGCCACTAAACATTTATCAATTAGTACTGTGACCATCTAGTTACATTATTGATTGTCACTGTGCTATTTTTTGGTTCTTTCTGCAGGCTCAGAAGCAGACTTTTAGTGCTATCTTGTTTTCTTTTTCCTTCTTCCTTTTATTGTTCTTCCCTTCCTCTTCATATACAGTGGTGCAAAAAAGTATTTAGTCAGCCACCAATAGTGCAAGTTCTCCCACTTAAAAAGATGAGAGAGGCCGGTAGTTTTCATCATAGATATACCTCAACTTTGAGAGACAAAATGAGAAAAAAAAATCCAGAAAATCACATTGTCTGATTTTTAAAGAATTTATTTTCAAAATATGGTGGAAAATTATTGGTGGCTGACTAAATACTTTTTTGCCCCACTGTGTATGCATATATATATATATATCTTCATCCATCCATCCATATATCCTTTTTCTGACACGCTTTATCCCGAGCGGGTTCGCGAGGGGTGCTGGTGCCTATCTCCAGCTGTCTACATGCAAGAGGCGGGGTACACCCTGGAGAGGTCGCCAGTCCATCGCAGGGTAACACGGAGACAAACAGGTCAAACAACAATTCACTCACACCTAAGGAGAATTTAGAGAAGCCAATTAACCTAACAGTCATGTTTTTGGACTGTGGGAGGAAGCCGGAGTACCTGGAGAGAACCTACACATGCACAGGGATAACATGCAAACTCCATGGAAAGATCCCGGGCGGGGAATCGTATGCGCAACCATTTTGCTGCAAGGCAGCA
>NW_015150580.1:206905-221528 GCF_000732505.1 Cyprinodon variegatus
TTATTAATTTGTCTTTGGGATAAAAAAAAAACAATCTTTTGAATTGAATTAAATTGAATTGGGCATCTCCTTGGAACTTGGACAGCAGGACAGGACAAAGAAGGAATGTAAAATAAACAAACAGCTCAAGGGAAAGAGACGCCCTTGAATTGAATAGAAGAGAGGACATTTTAAACAGAGACAGATGAATCAAGAAAGGAGGGAAAGAAGGCATACACAGGAAAAATATTTAAAAAACAACCTTAACTAGGGAGGTGGACTTATAGGTTAGTGTGATAATTGCAATAAAAGCTTGTATTCCTGTTAGTTTCAACCATGTCCAGAGCTGAATACACATTTTGAATAGAAGACAAATAGAAGATGTCCAGTGTCTTTCTACTTAAGGACTTATGACTTCTGAATGTGTCCCTGTTCCTTTTCTGGTGGTTTATCACAAAAAACCCACAACTTTGAAAAGTGAAACATTCAAGGTGTATGAAACAATTGTGAGCACTGTCAAACAAGGAATTAAAAAAGGTAGCAAAAATCTATTCCCACCTGCCTTAAAGTTAAACTTTGTGTCATGGCATTGCTCCAAATAAATTTAGTCAAAGCATTTCTAAACTCAGTTTAGGAGAAGAATGACAGCCTGGGCGTATGATGAATGGTACTTAGAGCTGAACATAAATGAGATCATTAGGACTAACTGATTGAACCTTTCAACATTTCAAGTGATTTATTACCAGGGGCTCTGTTTGTTCCTTAATAAATGCACAATGGGCAGTTATTAAATTTATTTGAAGAATAAATGGGAAATAAAACTGGGTTTAGATCCATTTAAAATGGCTTTTACATTTTCACAGCAGCTAAAAAAAGACGGAGAAGGTGCCTCACTTACCCCTCGACCGCTGCATTTAGCTGCACACTCGTGCACGCTGAACACACTGACGTTCTGGCACCGACGATTCAGACACATCTGAGGCAGACAAAGACATTAAATATTGACAGCGTGGTTTCAAACAGCAACGCAGTAAAAGAAGAGTCCAAATCTTTTAATCTTTTAAAGGGAGGAGGCACATCCAACTCCCATTTCTTTTTATTTTCCTCCTCAGCTCTAAATCAGTACAGCATTAAATATAATTACGTTGCCACTGGAAGTACATCGTACCCAAATTTTAAATGTATCATGCCCATTTCCAAGCGGGCTAAATGTGAGGATGAGCAGCAGTTGGCACACAGACAAATGGCACCAAAAAAAGCCGAGGTTGGGTCTTTTCTCAAAATGGGAGGAGGTTTATAGTGAAGTAAATTAGACTAAATGGAGAAGCTGAATCAGTGGAGTGACCACTGACTGAACTGATGAAGGGAGGGAGAAGCCAAATGAAGTGACTAATGAGTAGTCAATTAAGTCTGTGAACTTAAGCAAGTCCATAATGACAATAAGGCACACAGTGAAAAATATCTTGTCTTTTCATCATCGTTTATTTTTCCAGTTCTTTTCCAAGCAAATAGGTAAGGCCAATTAGAATTTGTTTTCACACAAAGCTACAAATCATTTTAGGTTACAGCTAGAATGTGAAGTGAACATTTTTATTCAAGAGTCTTCGGTAAAAAGTAGGAAACAAAAGAATTATCATTTTATTTAAATGCAATACACTTTTGGTAATCCTGATTGACTTAAAAAAATGGAAGGGTTAGTTTAATTTATTGTTAAACAGTGAGGAAAAATTTGTGTTTTTCTACACAGCCTATGTTTATGTCCACTTTTAGTATTAGCAGATGATACATAAAAGCAAGTCTATATGAGACTATGGATATTGTGTAAAAAAGACAAGTGGGATTAATTTACTAATGTTTTTAAAGCCAACCAAACTGAGGTGGGACAAACTTTTAACAGAATGTAAATAACGACTGCCAAAATAATAAAATAAATTATAGAAAATGTATAAAACTCCAATGAACTTAGAAACTGACATTCAAATTGCTTTGGAATAATATAAGCCTTATTTTACCAACATGTAAAATAGATATCAGATATTAGTGTTACTCCACCATCTGAATTATTGTGGTGGAAACTTTGTGGTGTCATGTTTTTCTTTCAACTTGTTTCAATGTTCCTTCAGTCAAAATGCTCCCACTTGTTTCTTATTTCCATTACGCTAAAGTGTTTGCCAATAGTTTTTCAAATTAACAAGAGATTGAATGATGTTTTAATTAAAAATAATGTCTCTAATAAAAACATTTGGTCCTCAAACTTTTCAGCAATCCTGTGGGTTCCTTATATACTTTTTCTTGCCACAAAAAAAACTGATGTAAAGAGGATAAAATCCCCACCTTTAAACCAACTTAAATTCTAATATAATTTATTGCAGAGTTATGTGTATCTGAACAGGGTGAGTTTAATGTCCTCTTTAACATACACCGTGCTCACCATTCCATCTCCGCATTTTGTCCCTGTCAGGACCAGGCCCGGATCCGGCATGTCATCGCCCAAGTAGACATGAGTACCTCTGCATAATATCCTTCCACCTTCCTGAAGGGGTATATTTGTTTCAATGGAAACGGCATTTGTGCCAATAACTGGGCGGTTAGCTCCTCCTTGACACTGGATTTTGCCGCATTTAGCATCTCTACATCAATGGCAATCAAGAAGAGAGGGGGGAAAAACAGACAACAGAGAGAAATACCTTCAGATAATTTCACTTCTAAAGAGTTATCTGTGAATGTCTTAAAAAAAAAGTATCTGCAAAAGATGTAAAGAAAAAAATGCCCCTAAAATATGAGTAATTTTACATTACAGACCAACACAATGTCATGCATAATAAGTAGCAAAAACAAAATCACTAAAGTCACTAAAACCTTTATTTAAAATATAATCTAAGAGGTGGGATTAGGATTAGCCTCGAACATTTGCATAAATTTCGCCTTGTTTGATATGACATATTTAAGGACTTTTGGGTCATTGAATAATTTAATCAACACTCTAAAAAAAATGAGTTTCATTCAGTTTTAGTAAAAAGAAAAAAAAATGACGACTGACCTAATTTTATTAAACACTTTAAAAGGTTTGCTTTGCTATACTTGATGGCGGATTTAATTGTGTAAATAATTTCTATAAAACGGTCATTATGTTTTTGATGACATTCAGAAGTTAATTTTTTCATCAAAGATAAATAATATTAAGTATTAGACTATTATTATATGTATGATTAAAAAAAAGTTTGGGAAATAACACAGAATCTTGTGGAACACCACACGTAATACTTGGTAAACCAGAGGCTACTTTACTTAATAAAAAAGAAACTCTTATATAAATGCAACAAAACTATTTTCCTATTAGTCTACTAAATCTTGCAAAAGGTTTCAGGGGTATTTCTTGCTCTATCCACTTTAAGCAGCACAGTGCTAAATCCTTGTAAATACACCACTCAAAAAATATTAAAGGAACACTTTGTAATCAGAGTATAGCATCAAGTTAATTAAACTTCTGGGATATTGATTTGGTGAGGTAAGTAGCAGAGGGGGTTGTTAATCAGTTTCAGCTGCTTTGGTGTTAATGAAATTAACAACAGGTGCAGTAGAGGGGCAACAATGAGACGACCATCAAAACAAGAATGGTTTTACAGGTGGAGGCCACTGACGTTTTTTCCCCTCCTCATCTTTTCTGACTCTTTTTCACCAGTTTTGCATTTGGCTAGGGTCACTGTAACTACTGTTAGCATTAGGCGCTACCTGGACCCTACAGAGGTTGCACAGGCAGTCCAACTCCTCCAGGATGGGACATCAATACATGCCATTGCCAGAAAGTTTGGTGCGTCTCCCTGCACAATCTCAAGAGCATGGAGGAGATTCCAGGAGATAGGCAGTTACTCCCGGAGGGCTGGACTGGGCCATAGAAGTCTACAACCCATCAGCAGGACCGGTATCTGCTCCTTTGTGCAAGGAGGAGCAGGAGGAGCACTGCCAGAGCCCTACAAAATTACCTCCAGCAGGCCACTGGTGTGAATGTCTCTGACCAAACAATCAGATACTTCACGAGGGTGGCCTGAAGGCCCAACATCCGCTAGTGGGTCCTGTGTTCACTGCCTGGCACCATGGAGCTCGACTGGCATTTGCCACAGAACTCCGGAATTGGCAAGTCCACCATTGGCGCCCTGTGCTTTTCACAGATGACAACAGGTTCACCCTGAGCACATGTGACAGACGTGAAAGGGTCTGGAGAAGCTGGGGAGGCATATCCATGGAGGGACGCACAGACCTATACAGGCTAGACAACGGCACCCTGACTGCCATTAGGTATCGGGATGAAATCCTTGCACCCATTGTCAGACCCTATGCTGGTGCAGTGGGTCCTGGGTTCCACCTGGTGCACCACAATGCCCGATCTAAATCAAATAGAACACCTCTGGGACATTATGTTTTGATCCATCTGACGCTGCCAGGTTGCACCTCAGGAGCCAGGAGCTCAGTGATACCCCAGGACGCGATCTGTCTCATTAGGACCATGCCCCGACGTTGTCAGGCATGCATACATACATGTCGGGGCCATACAAATTACATTTTGAGTTGCTGCAATGAAATTCCAGCAAAATGGACTAGCCTGCCGCATCATTTTTTCACTGTAATTTTTGGGGTGTCTTTGAATTCAGCCCTCTATAGGTTGATAATTTTCATTTCCATCAAATGATGTGGCATCCTTTTGTTCCTAACACATCACCCAGTCCATACCAGTATAAATAAACAGCATGATTTTTTCCCCCCATTGAGATCTGATGTGTTTTCAAAGTGTTCCTTTAATTTTTTTGAGCAGTGTATAAAAATTGAAGGTATGATTTTATTTCTACAGGAACGTCAGCTTCACACCTGGCTTCACATTTTGCAAAGGAGCCTTTTGAATCCTTGCCACAGTTGCCATAAGGGTCCCCTGCTGAGTTGACTCTTTCAAAGCAGATCCCTGGAGCTGGCTTGGCTCCTGACAGATACAATGAGAAACCATTGAAGGCTTGCATCCATGTTTGAACCTTTAACAATCAAACTGGGCCTGTGCGGAGGCCTTCTACAAACCCTTAGAAACAAACCTTGGCCCCATAGCGTGATACATTGCTGCTCGTGGGTCTGGCAAATGCCATTATAACAATAGCCATCAACATTGTGGCAGGAGTGGCCGTCGTGCAGGTAGACATTGGCAGGGCAGTGAGGGCTGGAGCCTGTGCAGAACTCGGGCAGGTCACAGGAGTTGCTGGGTTCACGGCATGGTGTTCCTGCTGGTTTCAGCTGCACACAAAGGCAGAAAACAAGCACAATGATATATGGCTTAAATAAATAAGAATAAAGTAATGCTTGGCATTATGTTTTGGAACATATCTTCAATCCGAACACAATTACCTGGCAGTCCTGGCAGCAGTGTCCATGTGCACAGACAGCATCACCTTTTAAAGTGCAGGTAGTGGCATTGCAGCAAGGATTCATGCATTCCTGTAAATAAAATTAAAAAAGCAAAAAAAAAAATTAAAAAAGGTTACCGTAATATAAGTAGGTAGTGCAAAGGCAATAAAATAAAATAGGCAGAGATAGGAAACCACCTTTTCTGGTTCATTAATTTAAATTTCATCTCTTATAGTATTAACCATATACTGCAAGAAAACAATCATAAAAAAGTGTACAAAAATACATTTAAAAAAACAATTTTTTTTTTTCCACTAAAACAACCAATATTTTATTATGGATGTAAAAATGAAAGCTTGTTTTAAAAATTACGTGAAATAACTAAGAAATTGAGAACTTAGAGATGGACTTCACATGAGAAGAGAAAGAGACAGTCTGCCTTAAACCAATGAGTAATATGTGCAGACAGCTGTAATGGTATCACAAAAAAGAGTAAATGATTTATTTGAGTGAAAAAGTATATTTCCCATTAAACATTAATGCGTATTAACTGCATAGACTGAAAAAAAAAAAATCACAAAAAAGTCACGGAAAAGTTACTTTTTTTTTTTTTTTACAGAAAATGTAATCAAGACAAAACATACAGACATTTGTTTCTGCAGGGTAAAGGGAAGTAGATCTCTATCAAATCTCCTATACTTCATGTTACATTTTTTATTGCACTGAGGAGGAACATCTGTTCCAAGTTGGGGTTATTGTGACCCATACACAGCACCAATCAGTACCTAACTGCATGTTAATGCAGATGGATGACAGAATTCCCTTAATTAATGCAAAACTATTCATGCTCCTTGAACATTTTCACATTTTGTCAGAGTAGTCACAAACCTCAATGTACTTATTTAATTGTTTTATGATAGGCAAAGTAACTAAAGAGGGAAAATCCTAAATTGCTTTCAATTGTTCTTACTTCTCTTAATATTCAGCCCTATCCACTCCAAACTGTCTAGCTTAAATCCAGCAGCCTAAACGATCTTCCTTTAGAGGTCACCTAATTAGAAAACAGAAGCCAGCTGTGTGTAATTTCATCTCAGCGTAAAACGCCACCAAAACTGACAGGTAAAACAAAGAGCACCCATCTTAACACTCTAGTATCTTGAAGAATTGACAGCTTTAAAAGGGCTTTAAAAAAAAAGAGAAAAGCCAAGTGTAAAAAACAGGTGTAACAGATTATTGTTTGAGGTTCAGCCATATTGGAGGAAAAGAAAATATGTGGTAAAAGTTGCTCTGGTCAGTTAAGAGCAGCATTTTAATTTATGGCATACTTAGAAGATATGTGAGATGGAAAACAAACATGTGTTTTACTATTGTGTCAACAGAAGCTAACAGTTACTACACGATCGCTAACCCAAAACTTAAAATGTATTTTAATAAAGTAAAAAAACGGTAATTTAAATAAGGGTTGAAACAGTAATATAGCATGTGTTACCTGATACAGTATGCTTATTACATTCAATTTACATGACCGAAGAGTCTTTTAAAAAGAGTCATTTCAGTTGTGTCTGAATGTCAGCCCTAATCACTATAAAAGGCATTATATAGTGGTTATTCCATTTTAGATGAGGGTCTTTTTACACTTGTGTAAACAAAATTACAAATAAAATCTTTCTAAGTCTAAGTCTAAGTCTGCACATCTAGTGGATGTCACAACCTGAAACGTGCCGGAAGCACAATCTGTACCATCGCCTCATTTGCGCATGTACAAGCAGATATTTATCCAAGTCATCATAAAAATCATGGTACTAAAAGTAAATATTTCTATCCCTAAATCAATAAAGAAAGCTAATACACATCTTTAAAACATTTTTGATAACTTTTCGGAGACAATTTTGATGCTTTTTACATTTTCTCCATTAAGCAGGTTGTCTGATGTCATCATCATGCTCAGAGTAGTCCAGCAAATTATGATTAAACCATGTTTATCTGCATTTTTTTTGTTATTTCTTTCTTTAGATTACGCACCATATACCATAATGTTAACACGAAAGGAAAAAATAAAACTCAAAAAGACTAGATTTATGTTTAAATCCAAAGCCGAAAAAGTTAGCTCCCGGAAGTAGCGTACTGTAGGATCCCATTTCCTGTACAGAAAAATGATAAAACAGAGTTTTAGGGTATATATTATTATCAGGGTATATATTATTAACATATCACACATTATAGTTTTGTACGCTCACCATTTTTAAGGAGGGAAAAATGTAATTTAGGTATTTTTTACTAATTAAAATCAAGGGCGCAGAAGTATATCTGGTTGTTTATGCGCAAAGGACCTGCTGGTACAGATCATGCTTCCGGGACGGAACGGGTAGTCACAGTGGATGAAAAAGTAGTGGACCTAAAATTTCCCACAATGCACCTTGAAAAGTAGTGATCATCTATGGTCACTAGACAAACAGATAATGCTTTGGGAGGAGAGCTCTCCTTGCAAAACATCATGGATTTGCTGCCACAACGGCCCGCTGTCGCCAAGGGCTGTCACTACCCCACAGCTGAAAAAAATAACAAAGATGGTGCAGGCACCATGCCGAGAGGCGGAGTCACAAGAACAATGGGGAGCGAAAAATAGTGATTATCTCTCCCAATGGTCAGTTAACTGAGTTCACAATAAAGTCCACTATATAGTCCCTACTCTATACAAGGATTGAGAGATTAGCATCTTACAATCTTACAAATGATTAGCATTGCAAACTGGTTTGAACAGATTACAATTGTTTTAAGTTCAAAAGATAGTTTGACCCACATGAAAGTCTGATAGTTATTTGATTAAATGACATAAAAATACAGCATTTAATGGCATAACATTATAATCAAAGCGATAAATGGCAATAAAATACATATTCTATTATATCTAAACTTTTCCATTTTAAGAAGATAGATTTTTATGTACACATATTGCCCTGGAGAGAGTGGGTTTATTTTCAGACATGCATCTAAATGCACATATTTTAACTATTTTCATCAGCTAGATTAATTTCTTTCAAATAAAACTTGTTTTCTATGCTTCTCACTCCCTCTGCTTTAAATCGCATTGTCAACTCTAAACACTGAATCACTTGAATAATTGACAGAATAGTATAATTTAAGTCTAATGCTTATGTATTTTTAATATTTCAGAAATATCAAGATGTATCAAATTGGCAAAAATGCAGAGATAATCAGCAATGTTTTTTATTTTTAGTTTTTCTTTTATTTTTAATCACACTCGTCTTTATGGACATTAGGCTGGGGGTATGAGAGAGGGGGAGAGACATGCAGGAAAGGACCACAGGCCGGATTCGAACCCCATTCTTTTGACAAAAGAACGTGCCACTAATAGTTGATAGAATTAACATTTGAAATCAGCATTTTTGCATCCTTGTTATGCATTTCAATCATACCAAACAAACATACAGGAGTGAAGAGATGACCATCTTTTGTAAAGGAATAGAGGTCTCTGAAATTTGACAACATATACATATATACATATATATATATATATATATATATATATATATATATATATATATATATATATATATATATATATATATCTCAGTTGACCTAGTCTTTAAATTTGACCAAATGTTAAACTCAGATAAAATCATGAGTCAACAGAGAGCAATATCCATAACTTGGAGTGGTCCATAAAGTACAAAACCAAATCTAATTTAATTTTAAGTTCTGAATTTAATATAAAAAAATATTATTCTAAAATTTAAGAAACATACAGATTGTAATCAAAGAGTAAAATGGAAGGAACCTTGAGGAGAAAAAAAACACAGATTGTTAGAGAATGTCATGATACCAAATCTAATCTGCTATTAATTCCTGAGAGAGAATAGAAATCTGTAATCATTCCAAATATTGCAATGCTACATCTTAGCCTTCAATGTCATATGTTTATGTAATTTCCAGTCAAAGGAAGGTTATTGGTCAGTAAAATTCACTTTAAATCAAAATTTGGCAGGAGTAGGAATAATTCTGAGCTAAATTGGATGATCTCACCCAGAGGCCAGTTGACTAGACCCCAGAGGACCAGCTATTTCCCTTTTGCTATTATAGTCTAAGTGAAGTGTTCATGTGAGTGCCATAAGAGTCAGAAAGAACTGGATAGATGAAGCTGGCAGGGGACAATATGAACATGATGGAGCTTCCAGATCTCCATTCAGGCTGAACAAACCATAAAAGGGGGCCTCTCCCAGGGTCCCCAAGGCCAAAAGAGGCAGAGGAGTCTGATTGTGAGAAAAATAACCAAGGTTTTATAATGAGGGTTTTTAATAGTTAGCGAGGTGCTGCCTGATCCATCAGCTCTGGCCTTATTTTGGCGCAACGCTCTTGACAGAGTTTGGATGTTGCATTTGTCTAAAGACACTGAGGTTTTGGTTCTTTGTTTTGAAAGACAAGGACACTTTCAGCTCAACCTTGGCTGAAGTCCAAACGGCCTAGAAAAATATAGATAGAAATAAACCTCAAACACTGAGGCCTTCTTTCATTCGGTGGTTACATAATTCATAACATCCTTCCAAAACATAATTGATGTTTTCTTTATGTTTCTGCTTATGCTAATTGTATTATTTGTTTCCTTCCAGCAGCTGCAATACTTGAAAACCAAGTCCAGTGGATATTTTTTTGAATTTTTACGGAATGACTATGACCTGGATGACTGAGAACCTTCATCAGCATGCTGCAATAGTTAGCATTATTTGCAACCATTATTAAATGGGTGCAAAAGAAGATCCATTTCAAAATACATTTCCATTCCTATCTTTAACCTAGCCTTCTGAAAAACGTGTTTGCAGTTTAAAACAGCTACTAGTTCAGGAGAGCCGAGTTTAGTCACGCTTTCATAATCTGCCCTCTAAGTGATGGAGGATAAATTATAGACAGCAAAAAACCTCACACTCTTTATTCCCACTTCATTTTTTTAAAAACCTTTTCACACTTAAAGGTTTCAAACTACCATTACAAAATTTCAATGAGACCCAAAAAAAAAAAAAAAACCCAGAATAAATTTATAAAGGTAGTTGAAAATGTATTTCATTATGGTAAATAGGCAAATCCAAATTAACACAATCCTTCTCGAAAAAGTTCCACCTTGACACAAACAAAGCTGCCAATTACGATTTTACACACCTATGAAGATAACCTAGCTTCATTCAACCACGTTCAATGCCAGACACTGAGCCAATAGGAGATGGATATGTTTGTGTATTTGGGATTACCATTCTGCTCAACAGCTCAACCATTCTTAAGATTGCAAACTGGTGACCTGACATTTTCCTCTATGATTTGCTGGTGGAGAGCAAACTAAAGGGTTCAAGTTGATCCGGTACTTAAGGGAAAATGTACCATCACTGGACCATCACAATGCCTCCTACATGTCTGACTGCTCAAAGTAGATGTTCACTTTACATTTTTCTTGTAATTCTGACCTCCTACCATAGGTAAATATATCTGATTGTCTATTGAAATGTTTTATTGATTGCATATATCCGGACAGCCTTGGCTGGGCTCGGGACAAAATAACTGGATGTGGATCCCCATCCGTGGCACTCATGAATGAATATGAATGCCATCTGTCTGCTGTTATGTTAAGAGGAAGTCAGTGCTTCATGTTTGAACATAATGGTGCATTTGATTTACCTCGACCATAGTTATAAATCTCCAAGGTGATAGTTTTCCAGAACTGCCATTTTGAGCCCTGTGAGCACTGATCACCTTTTCAAGTGATCACCTATTGTTCAGAATTGAGATACTTAGATTTATTTATTTAAAGCACAGCGCCGCTTTCCCTCATTCTGACCACACCCCGTTTAACCCTCTCCGCTCATCCCCAAACTTGACCCGTGTGTCTTGCATACTGCTCATTTCAGAGGCATTTTTAAAACTTTTTATTAAACAGAGTTAGGATTTTATACTGGGTAAAGTTCCACTTTATGCATGACGAAAAACATAACTTAACTCGATGTAGAGAGAGCACTGGGCTGAAGATATAATTACCAACTATTAAAGCAAACGTTTTTTGTTTCATGAAGCTGCAACATTTAGCAAAAGACATATGTGCCCACTTCCAAAAAAGATAAAAAACAATCCACGACTTTTAGCTTCCCATCCAGGAAGCTTTTTCAATTCAAAATGTTAGAAATAGCGTTGAGTTTGAGGCTCTTATACAGTAGCCCAACAAAGCCTTTAGAAAACATGCAAATTGAAATAAACGAACAGGTCCACCCCTTTGAAAAGTTTTTTTTTTTGGATTCTTTTGTTAGCCTGCAATGCCCGATGCCTGTCTATGTCTCTGAAAGGGGTGTCGTTAAAGGGAATTGTTGGCCTGGCGGAAATTTGGCGAGGTCTTCTACTCCCCTGCAAAGAGGTTGGGATGAAGATGACAGTGGGAAGGGATCAACTCAATTGCAGCATTGTAAACTTTTAAAAGCTGAAATCTGAGTCCACCCCCTCTGTTTAAGGTTGGTTTTTCTTTCGTAACACAGATGGCTTCCTCCACGCCACTCTCAAACCACCTGTCTTCTTTGAACAAAATGTGAACATTCGGGTCCTCAAAAGAATGTCCTTTGTCCATTAGGTGTAGATGGAGGGCAGAGTCTTGTCCCAAGGAGCTTGCTCTTTTGTGTTGGGTCATGCATCTGTGGAGAAGTTGTTTGGTTTCTCCAATATAAAGATCAGAGCATTCCTCACTGCACTGAACTGCATGCACCACTCCGCTCATATTAGGTCTGGGGGTTTTGTCCTTAGGATGCACTGGTGTTGTTTGAAATGTACTGGGATTTTGTGTTTGGAGAAAATCCTCTTGAGTTTTTCAGAGACTCCAGCAACATATGGGATGAGAATATTTTTGCGTTTAATCTTCTCACATGTTATGTTCTGCTGCGTGTCTTTTGGATTGTTTTTTTTTTACTTTTTTGGAATGACTATGACCTGAATGACTGAGAATCTTTACCAGCATAAGTGCATGCTAATGTAGATCTACTGCAATTATTACAGGGTGAAGCTGTCGGGTGTAGTTTCTGTTATGATATCCATCACAGGCAGCTCAGCACACAGACTGAATAAATTCCCACTCATATTTTTATAGAATGTGTTTTTATTAAAAGTGATCTTAAACAGTTTTGACTTTAGGGCTTTGCTTGTTCCTGACATGGTTCCAACCACCTTCTAATGTTTCATTAAAGTTTGTTAAGCCATTATGCGAATTATGAATGCAAGATGATATCTTTATTGTGACCCTCACCTCTACTTCTCCACAGTCGCACTCCTCTCCCTCCTCAACATAGCCGTTGCCGCATTTCTGCCCACCGTAGAGTACTTTGAGTTCTGGCATGTTAAACAGGCACATGCCAACTCCCTTTTCAAAACTCGCCATCAGATCCTTCTTGCTGCAGCTGCTGAATACAGTTGGGAAGGGATACCTGCAAATGAAAGAATTGTTTGTGAAGGACTGCGTGGAGTGGAATATGACTCAAGTCCCCCTCTCAAGGGGCCTCTTCAGTCTGATGTAATCAGTGACAATTACAGCTAATCAAAAAATCAATTAACCACCAGGGCTCAGAAACTTCTATGAAGCTCCATCAGTATGCACACAGTATAGTTTTGCTCTTCACATGGAGAGAGGGATACACGTTGTACACATTTTACAAGATAGGGAATCATAAAAACTCAACCTTATTTTTGCTTACCTTTTGGCAGGCAGAAATTTTGACAATTGGGAGGTTCAGTCCAGAGAGAGGGACAGAAAAGAACACAACCCAAGGCTGTGTCTGGTAAAAGCTTGGCTAAAGACTGCTTGAGGCTTTATTGAGCTATTCTATGATAACAAAGCACCTTAGATGAAAGCCTGAGTTAAAAATGCGCATGAAAAAGGATGGATTTTATCTCATTCTCCATATGGCATCTGATAAGATTTTAAACTGCTCCACCAATGCTGAAAAACTGAGCAAAAGGCTGAATATTATAGGTGAATCTGTACATAATCTTCCCATTTAGAGCTGATCACAAAGATAGTTGACAGAAAGTGGGCGATTTAGGTCAACTCTTTTATCGAGTTATATAAAAGGCCCTTGAAATTGTGAAAAGTACAATGTGAAGTATGCCATCAATCATACCACTGCACTACTTGTACTTTTGCCGACCACTTAACTATTGGGACTTGAAAGCATAAAAAAAAGTCAGATTTTCTTTCCAGTATCCTTTACATAAATCAGTGAGCTTTATAATAATTTCTGCAGAACAATATTCACAATTTTAAATCTTTCATAATGATAAGCCCAAAATTATTTAAATACACCTGGTAGATTTAGATTTAAATGAACTTCTAATAAATAAAAGTTTCTTTCAATATTTTATCTCATGTTAACGATGGTAATCTTCACAATAACTATTTAGATTTTTGTAGATTTCAGCAGCTCCTCCGCAGTTAGAATGGTTACCATGGTAACTAAAAAATATCTTGTCTAATGAATGCTTGCCCAGCCTTTCAGTAGATTGTCCTGTTTAGGCATGTTTCTGTTGTGCTTTGGGTGATTTGATTTTTATTTTGGGTAAAAGATCATTTTGAATTTTATAGAATTTGAAATGTTAGTGCATTTATACATGCATGCATCTATTTTAATTTCTGTACATCTTAACTGTACATATATAGATTAGTTGCCAAGAAGTGCAAATGTTAAGCAAATACAAAAAGGACTGGAAACGTCAAAATAAGGCTAGCAAACACATATTTAAGGTCATCATACAAAAATCACAAAACACATACAAAGGGAAAAAAAATATGTAAAAGAGAAATTCTGCAATGACAGAAAATATAGAGAAGCAAAAGTTAATCTCTCTTGCAGTGCAACAGTTTACAGAAGAGAGAAAAATAGGATTGAAAGTACAATAGAGCAAAATGAAATATAATAACAAAGAATATTATAAATAAAATTACAAACCACACAGTAAAATTACACCCTTCCCATATATACAGTGTAAAATATGACAGAAATATAATTAGGATAGAATAAAATAAGATAAGGATCTCGGTATATACAATCAACAATATTAACAATTAACAATGCGTCTAAGTACCTAGTGGGAGTTGACTATAAACAGTGTTGTGCCTGAACGCGTTCATTGAACGAAAGTTCATGAACTCGTTCATATTTTGGGCGAACGTGAACTGAACGTACTGCATTACTGCCTGATTAATGTTATTGATTAATGTTATTGA
>NW_015150580.1:221538-288379 GCF_000732505.1 Cyprinodon variegatus
GTACCTAGTGGGAGTAGATATAAATATATATTATTTTTTTATGATTTGTCCTGCCAGAAGCCACTTAAACTGACCAATAGTGCTCGGATGTTTGGAACTACTAAGGACTATAAGAGCTTTGCGACCGTGTGTCTGTTAATTGAAAAAATGCTGTAACTTTCTCTCTGTATGACAATGGTAATGTCTGTGTACGGTACATTTGGAGGAAAGAAAAAAAAAAGGTACATTTCCCTGAAGCCTTTTTAAGCACTTTATCTGTCTTAATATTATCATCCTGTTTATGTTATACTGAGGTTCCGGTTCAATATGAGTATTTTTCTTAACTTGTTTTTGGGTATTGTTTGTGTTTGCAGCACATTTATGTGTTGCAGCTTGTTTACACCTCTCGCCACTGTTATATAGATATTAGGGCTGTCTTTGCTAAAACTTTCCTAAGGTTGAATAAGTTTTGTAGAATCCTACGGAGCTTCTCTACACAGGTCTTCAGGACTCTGGCGCTGACACCATCTGGAGGGTCAATGACAGAGGTGTAAAATGTCATATTTGAGGTTTGAGAGGGAAGCCTGGAGTCAAAGGATGGCGGGATATCAGTTTGACTGTGGTTGGTAGGAGAGATGGATGTTGAGGTTGTTCCCAAACTAATCCTATTGAATAATGGTAGTAGTTCATTGGCCCTGCCCAGACTTTAATATGTCTGATTCTCCTTCTGCTTGAAGCCTGTGACCTCCTTCAGCCCTGACCACACATTTTTTACCACTGCAACTTCCTTTCCAGCTTCTTCCTGTTTGCCCTCTTACTTTCTTTTATCTTGACCTTAGGTTGTTTCTGTATACTCAATCATTCCATGTCTACCTTCCAGAAGGCTCTTTTTTTCCTTTGTTGAGCAGTTTCTTTAGATCGCTGGTGATTTGAAGGATACTGGTTTATTATTTGGGAAGCATGTCTCTGTTCTAATGTTATGTAGAAATAAGCTTATGTGATGAGTAACACACTCAATTCATGCTTTAATGTTCTCTTATTGAGGTTAATGCTTTGCATCCCAGTGTGTAGCCTCAAAACAACCTTGCAGGGTTTCTTCAGCTTCCCGTAACCACACTTTCATTCTTAGATTTCCAAAGATAGGGCCTTACTAGCAGTTTTTTCCATTACAAATGTGTGCAGCATAATAGAATACAATTAGAATTGCACATGAATACAGTTGTTTATGCAATAACTGAAAACAACAAGAGTGGCTATAAACACATTAAATATACAATTTCAGCCATGGATCTAGAGGGCACCATTATCATCCAACTACTTCCAATCTCCTCCTCCTTCGGATCACTTGTGATGTGATGTGAAAAAAAGTGTTTCCATTGCAGTTTTGTAAAATGCAAGTGCTATTGTATAGATGTATAGTGCATTTACTTTAGCCTAGAATAAGTCCAAAGTTTTGTTTTTTCTGGTACAGCAGCTGACAAACTGTTGGAACATTGGAAAGGTAGCAGAGAGTAGGGTGTGATTGAAGTCTTTTATTTCCACAAATGCTTTTTTTGTTGTTGTGTGTAACCTAGAAACAACAAGTGATAATGCCTCACTCACAGTGTCAGCAGCAGCAAAGGCTGGAATGTAAACAGTTGCTGAAACAACATCTGTGTACTCCCTGGGTAAATAAAATGCATGAAAACCAACATTCATCAGTTCAACATCAGGGCCGCAGAGGCGAAATTTCACAGAAACAGATTCAGTATTTTAATATTTGTCGTTCACAAACACTGCCAGCCCATCCACCTTGAGTTTTCCAGCCTTGTTCAAATTTCTGTCAGCTTGTCTGGTCAGAAAGCCAGTGAGACAGTGGCGTCACAGATATGATACATATTTTAAACCAACAGTAAGCAACCTTTCAACCTTCATAAGATATTTTCATAAATTTAGTGATTATATATCGATTTAAAACTAGTTGAAGATGTAGATATATATGAACACAATAGTTTAAATGCCATAATAATAAAATTATTTTAAAGCCATGTCTACCTTTTTGTTCATTTAACGTAATATGCTTTTGCTTATGGTTATATGTCACATCAAAATCCCATTAGAGTATAAATTGGAATGTAATATATAAAAAATGTCAAAGAAGGATTCATATTTCTGCAAGGCACAGGGCAAGCAGATATAAATCAAAAATGGTTTCAATGTGTTTTCTAACCGATTTAGTTCTGTGAAATGTAAAGTGAGTGATCTCCAAATTAAAATTTGGTTTAGCTTTTTGTTAAATTTCGTCCCTCATGTTCCCATCAAGTTTATACTGAAATATACTGAATTTACAGATGCCAATGTTTTAAAAACTCCATTCTAAGAATTGTAGAATTATAACAACAGGGAGGCACCTGAGAGTTACTCAGCTCATTTATTGCAACTTTTTTCAAACTGAGCTTTTCACTGATGGGTTTTTAACATTAAGGACCATTTTAAACATGTCATGACTTTGCTGTTAATGTTCAGACACAACCTCACTCACTAAATGGTTTGATGTACGTTTCTGGATTACATAAAGTACTGGCCGCCACAACACTGCCTTCTCCCGTCCCTCACCAACTCAAGCTAGTGCCGGCTGAAAGTCAGCGATCCTCAAAGCACATCTTCAAAAGGTTTGGATTAAAGCAAAAGATCACAGAGGATTTGTAATTGTTCAAATTGAAAAGGCAGTGTGGAAATGTATATTACAGTAATTACAATTATTTGTTATTTTGTTCCCCATCTTGTCTCCTTTCAGGACAACAACTAACCCAATGCAAGGCCACTTCCTTAGAAAATCATTTTATTGATTTCCTCTTTGCTCTGAAAGCCAGAGCCAGAATATGGTCAGTTTGCACCCAAACCTCTGTTTTTTGCTGAATTTAATTAAAAGCACATGCAATGACACCTAAATCTTTTATTCTTTTAAATTATTTCAGGAACTCTACATGACTACACTTTACTACATCACAAGTTAGGGGCATCCAGCTGTTCTTTGTGAGCAGAAAAATGCTCTGATGTTTGGAAAGCCAGTGTAATAAGGATTCGGAAACAATGAATAACACCGGATGGCATATAGCAGCTGTGGACCGAAGGGCCACTAACACGCAACTAGTGCCAGCCAAGACAGACACATCTGGAGCTTTGGGCACGCTGACGACACTAGTCTACCACCCACAGAATGGATGCAAAATGATGTCAGCTCCCTTACAGCCTGTTCTCAATTTTAGACGAGTTGTCCTTATCATTGTGTGGAGTTATAGGTTGCCTCTTAGCTCCGTCTCACTGTTACTTATTTTCCACCTGGTCCTGCTCCAGATTTATTATAGGATGAGTTTTCCCTCTACCCTGCACCCAGTTTTCCACCTTTAACTTACAGCCAGTGTTTGACAGCTGGCCTTTCAGCTTCACAGGAACTAGAGCACAGGGAAATCTCTTCGACTAAGCAGCAGCAGCATCAGAGGGCTAGGGCATTAATGGATCTGTATGAGCTCTATGATAAGGGATCATTGCCAAATAATATTACCTGCCTTTGATCTGTCCCATTCTGCATTTATACAGGAGACCAATAGTTCTAAAGACCTCACAGCCGCAAAGCTAATTTGAAATACATCAACAAAATATTGTATTTAATCTACTATAATTTGGCAAAAATACTAAAGTAATCTTTTTTTTGTGACAGTAATGATTAAATGGAATATAAAGTTTAGATCTGGGGTTTTTATATAAAAGATGTTGGCATCTACTTACATATTTGATTATTCCAGGGTGAAATGATTACTCAACCGACTACTACTAGGACTAACTAAACTATTGAATTTATTGTTTATTTTTTCCAATGTACATGTGGTCAAATACCTACGTACAGGGTTCTCCTGAAAATTGTAATATTATAGAAACAAAATTATTAAATAAATTCAAGGGAAAAACTCTAAAATCAGATGTTTTATATGCAAGATGAATACAATTTTTGTAGGAAACAGATTTAGCCTCCTTAAGTAGGAAAAAGAGCCCCAGTGCATACAATAAGAACACTGACCTACAGTGGTTATGAAAAGTATAAAAGCGCTATTAAATCTGAGAATTCGTATTCTTCAATGAGAGAGTCACTGGTTTGAATTTCAGCTCAGTCCGTTTCAGTCCTCTCCTTAGGGAAAAACACTTGACCCGCATTGGTCAGAGGTGGTCAGAGGGCCCAGTGGCGTTCGTATACAGCAGTGTGCACCATGGCAGCTATGGCTACAATGTAGCTTTTCACTTTCAGTGTGTAGAATGAATGCATGATGGAAAGTGGTGTTAAAGCGCTTTTAAGTCCCCTCACTTGAACAGGTGCTAAGTAAGTACAGGCCATTTACCTGTTGCCATAAAACAATTTTAATATAACTTGATAAAAAGATAAAAGTTGCAAGACCTCATTGCAATGTGTGCAATACGGTTTTTGAAACTTTTATCCTTTTCATAATTTTATTTCAAATTATCTTAATTTGAAATAAGTTAAAAGGACAAAAGTTGCAAAAACCTTATTGCATACATTGCAGATTTACATTTTTGAAGTTAGTTTTTAAACAAGATGGTTTCTGACTTTCTTTAATGAATAGCTTTCATTAGGAATCCCACAAGTATCTTGTTAATGGCTAAATGAAATGTGTAGTTTATTTTGAATATCCTAGTGGTTAGGGCATGGGGCTTTGAATCCTGAGGTTGTGAGTTCGATCCCCCACTCCCACTGACTGTCACTCTGGCTCCCTGAGCATGACCCTTAACCCCACAGTGCGCCCCGGGCGCCGCACAATGGCAGCCCACTGCTCCCCAGGGGGATGGGTTAAATCCAGTGAATTAATTTCGTTGCTCTGTACTTGTGACAGTGGAATGACAATAATTGAATTGTATTCTATATTTATTAAGGTATTCATGTGTGATATGATCCCTATGAGAATTAGGCATAAATAATCAGCTGTATGTTTTAAAATGATATTCACTAGAACTGTATGCTCACAATGCAATTGTTAAAAATTTGTTTAAAATTAAACATGTTTTTCTTTTTAGAATTGCAGCTAGGATTTATGCATGTACATTTGAAGTGATAGGAATATAAAAAGACCAACTCAAAAAGCAGAAATGTTATTACATTTTATCTTAAAAATTGAAAAACAAAATATATATCTGGTGTTTTTAGTATATTGTAACAACTTTTCAAAGAATGAACTCCCAATGAGGCTAAGTATAATTGTGAAATACTCCAGCAATTTAACCTTAATCTATAGGCAGGACTTTCTGTTTGAAATTCCTCATCTATCCTGGACTGTTTTTTGTTCCCTTTTTCCTCTGAGAACATTTCTATGATGAGTAAACGGAATAGAAAAAAAAAATCACTTAAGATAACTGGTGAATGAGACAAATTTTAATTTAGGATTTAATAGTAATAATAAATAAAAACATTTCATACCTAATATCACTGTTCCTTGGTGTCACATATTTTGAGCTTGCAGATCCTGACATTATGTGGAATAATCTGTTCATATTAGGTTCTCTCTTTTATTCCGAGTGCGTTCTTAAATAGGACAGAAGGAGTCAAAGTAAGTGTAAACATGACCAAATGCCTGGAGGAGAAATGAGACATTGTAGTGGAAATAAATAAAAGCAATCCAGGCATAAAGCAATACAAATCCTCTGTTTCAGTTCCAGCTAAGAGACACATACTTATGAACATATTTGTGTGCCTATTTGTATATGTGCCCATAAAGAGAACCATAAGGTGTTTGTTGGTTCTTGTATAATTATGTTTTGTGCTTTTAGGAGATATGATTTCATAGGATGCAAACCACCAGCTTTTCTTTGGTTCAAGCTAATATGTACTGTAAATCAAGTACAGGATTAAGACTTTTCAAGACCTGAATTTGTACCTTAAATACACATTTCCTCTACTTTAATTACTATTTGAGCAATTTTGCAAACAAAAATGAGTCAATTACTTTGTCCCTAGCTTTGCAAAACTTAATGCGAAAACTCCAACAACGTGGAGCTATAATTGCCCCAAAAGATGGGTCTATGCATTGCAAGTTTCAGAGTACCCATCTTCCCTTCACTTTAAAATAAGGAAGTATGACTGATCATGTAAAATAAACTGGTTTAAACTTGGCCCAATGCAAAACAATTCACTTGCAAAACTATGCACATGCTTTTGAAATTAGATTACAGAATAATCAATAGTAAACAAATAATCTGTAAGCCATTTGATCCAAACCATAACATCAAGTAGTACATCAGACTGATATTTAATAAAGATCTATACATCCTCTGATGGAAATGAAGTAATCACCTTACTTTGTTTGCGAGAAAATATTGTATTTGAGGTAACAACTCCATTTATGTTGTTTTTGATTTGTGTCATATGAACCACTGACTTTAAATAAATTCACACTCAACCGTAGCAGTCTAGGAACAATTCTTGGCATGGTTGTTAACTGCTATAATCAATACAAGCCCATTTATGTTCTTTTTTTAATGTAAATAACATGAATATTGATTACAAAGGACCCTGTGAGGCTATAGATTTATTATGATGCAAATAAATTTAGCTTTACACTTTATTCCTCAAGTTGGATTTTATTTGCACAGCTGTCGTATTGGATGCTATACTTGCTGCTAGACGGGGACCTACAGTGAGTTGATGAGGGATCTCCTTCAGAATTTTCAATTAAACTTGGAAATATCAGTGAGTACCGTAAATAGAAAGCACTTTTGAAATAAAATGATATAAATTTGTTTAGGTCTTCCTATATACAATGCAGCACTTTCTTGAAATAAAAAAATAAAGGGCACAGATTCTTAACCCTTTTTTTCTATCATTAGGTCATGCTAATCTGCACTGCAAAATGTGCCTACTAAAGAAATTATATGGGATCCTTATGTCAACTGAACCTAAGTTGTTTGTTTTTTTCTTTGTACAGAAAACATCAAAAAATTCTTTATTTTCATGGTAATAAAAATTTTATAATGAACCTATGATTTTTTTTTAAATAAAACTAAGTAATATTAATGTGACCTTAGATCTAGATAGTTTCAGAGAGGTTTTCTGATTTCATTTTTATGGCAGTAAAGTGACAAGTTTTCAGACATAGTTAACTACTTATCTGAAGCTGCTGGGAGATTTTTCAGACATTAATGTTGCATGAATATCAAAGAATGGCTTCACTCCAAGTGTCTTTGAAAATGTAAGAGCAACTGAAACAGAAATAGTGGTGGAACAACTGAAAGACAAAACCCTTTTATTTACACTTCAGCAAACATCTTTTTCTCTCTGTTTTTCTAAGTTCAATGTGCTGCCATTTTTGGCAACATCCTTGCCCATAAATACCCTGAGTCAGGGTGAAAGTAAATCTGTGAACCTCATATTATTGTTCTATTTTTTAAGTCTATAATTTAGAATATTGTAACTGTGCTTTTCATGGGTGTTGTCCAAAAAAAATACAGAGAGACATTTCCAGTCTGTGGCTCCCACACATCATTAGACTGGTGCTCAGGCAGGATACTCCAATATTTCCACCCAGATCATCCCTAAGCTTCTACAAAGCCGAGGACAGGAGGGTAAACCTTTTAAACTCATATTATAGCCGAGGTTTCTATGTTAGAGTCCTACAACAGAAGGAGGTGTGCCTCCTTAGACTTTGTCTGGTCAGGTTATTCTATACTTAGGACTCAATACATTAGTCTAACACAGTCTTGCCTTTAAAAAAGCGGCGTAGATGTCATGATTACTGTTTTAGGCATGATGGCCAATTCTTTTGAAACGTACTGCTTTTTTGAAGTGAGAAAGGAAGTAGTTTGTTTCTGAATTGTGAACACATGCAGCTCATAAGGATTCCTAAGAGTCCGTTACAACAGCACAAAAGAAGCCCCCAACAATTAAGTATTTATATGTAAAAACTATCGGTCACTTGTAAAACAAAACATTACTGTAAAAGGTACAGAGATTATGACTACTGGATCATAGGTAGCGACTAAAGATGCTAGAGGATCTACTTTAAAGCTTCCAATTGACCTTAAGCTAAAGGTGTTTTAATGTTTTGACTGTGTTTGATAATTCCTATCATTAAGTCTAAAATACAAAAATTGATCAAACTTATACTAGATAATGGTTACTTTAACAGAGCTTATTCAAAAGGGAAAAAAATATATATATATTTTATCCTGTGTTGGCCCCTCTTGGGAAACCCTTATGGCACCTCCCGGGGGCCGGGTCTTTGGCTCTTCACAACCACTATTGAGCATTTTCCCCATGGATAAACCTTACACACATAAACGCACTCTCAGAAACATCTACAGGTGCTTGGATTCGGTTACATAGTCGCCAATGTTTATCTTCAGCTACTACTTTATGTATTCCATATTGCTTAATACTGAATGTGGCTGTACTCTATCTGTACTTATATATAAATTGGCTGAGCTGTTCTTTTTACATCTCTTTGCAGAAGATAAAGCGACTAATGGAGGTTTGTCAATATCTCTCTTTTGTCTTCCATTTAACCTTTTCTCCCTTTTCTGTTCTGTCCACATAACAAAAGTAAATTTCCTACATAAATCCAAATAAAACTAATAACATATATAAATCAAGCAGAGCATTATGGTGAAAGTGATAATGCTCCACTTGTGAGCATAAAATCTATCTATCTATCTATCTATCTATCTATCTATCTATCTATCTATCTATCTATCTATCTATCTATCTATCTATTGTTTAAAACAATATAAAAACAAAAACATAGTATTTCAACTAAGCCTTTTTGTAGCTACAAGATATTTCTGATGTACGTTGCAACATCATGGACTTTTTTTTTTTTTACATTAGTTGCACAACGTTTTTGTTTTGCATACATCAACTAAAACTTCACCTACTTATGCTTAGAATATGTAAAACTGTGCTGTCTTTGTCATACATTGCTAGTCAACCATTTACTCATCCATTCAGACGGCATCATAATGCCTCAAGGCATTAGTGCAGCTGTTGAATCTGCACTAAACTTAATGACCAAATAATTAAATGGCTTCATTTGCTTGTTGCTCAACAGACAATAAATTACAAAAGGAGTGCATGTGGAACGATGTTGACCCAAGATCACAATTTAGTTTTTTTTTCAAGGGAGGACTACATTGCTGAATTATTTAAACTTCAGGCAGCGATGATGTATTTGCCATGTTTTTGGAGCATGCTGCAGGAAATATGGAGCCATACATCTGGTAGAAATATTGAGATTTAAAGTTGTAAAGAAAGAAATATGTCTTACCCAGTGGAGGGAGTCATAATGCAGCCCCCGCGATCCACTGTCACTCTGCATCCACATCCCCTCTCAGGTGTGTCATGGTTCATGCCGAAGTTGTGTCCAAGTTCATGAGCCAGAGTGACCGCAGCTCCCAGAGGATTGTCCGAATGATCCTGAAAAATAGACCAGTCAACCATTTTTGCTTCATTTTTTTTTTTTACTTCTTCTTAGCAATTATTTCACTTCTTCTAACAGCCTAGGACTATTTCAATGATTCAATTCCTTTAGATTTTTTGGACAAAAAAACAAAACAAATCAAATCCAAGCTCTCTAAAAGATCTGATGAAGAAATAACCTAAGGCTTGGATGGTTTAATTGGATATTGTTCAGATTAAGCAAACAGTTCAGACAGATCTGTGTTCAGTCGAGTGTTTTTATCATATTGTGCTGCCAGAAAGAAAAAGCAGCTGTAGTCAGATTTTGTGCTTTCTCTTTATGCTTGCTCAACATATTCTGACAGAGACAGCTGTGCTTCTGGATGTAACAAACAAAGATTTCCTCGAAAAAATATTTCTAATTGAAGACAGGAAAAAACACTGACAGGAAACACTGGAAACCAAAGATAAGATGCATTTTAAAAGAAAAGGGTGAGATTTAGGGCCTCCTGTTTCATAGGTCGAGCAAAAAAAAAAATTAAAAAAAAAAACCTTAAAACTGCAACCAAGCTACAACAGAATGAGCTAGATGGAAGCATGCTCATGTCTTGGTATGTCTAGGCCAAAGTTCATGCCTACATTCAACTGAGAAGAATAAAAATTACAAAAAAAAAATGTTTTTGTGATTTTAACCTAAAATCTTTTGCAAAAAATTTGCTGAAACTGAACCACATTTCAAAGCATTGGATAAACAAAGACGAGCAAAAGTATGCAGCTTGCTGAAGGTTTCCTGCAAGGTGTGTAAAACATGAACACATGAAAAGGCCGAATGAATAATGCAGCTATGGGAGCTATCAGCTCTTCGTGAACGCAGAGCTGTGTGTCAGAGCACCTTGCCTCTGGAAGCTTCTGACACTGTGCATTATTTAGCAGTGCAGCACGAGTTGAACTCAGACTGACGAGCCGCTCTGCTGGGAGCTTATTTAAAAAAAAAAAATGAAAAAACACCAATCAGCTGTCAGCTCTACAATCCAACAGGGCAACCTAGACTAATGAAATGAAAGAACAATAACCCCTGACTCGGTTTCCTTTAAAGAAAATAAAACATATGCACAACAAATGAAGTTCCAGAGCTTAAATTAAATCATTTGAACAATTGCAGTCGTTACATAGAGAATCCATATATATAGTATAGTAATGAGACTTCCAGGGAATGTCAAGCTAATGAGTTTAAAAGTATTCTGTAAACAAAGGGACACAGCTCAGAGAACTTGGCTGTGATTTGTGAGCCCATATATATGTCAGCAGTTAATCCCTTTAGCCTGAATGTGTGTTTTTTTTTTAATGACCTGGACCCAACTTCACCATCTGGGAGGATAGGGGTGAAGACTCTTCCGGGGGACAGGCCATTAACCGGCCAGAGACACTCAGGGTAAAATACCAGCATGATTTGTGCTAATGCTGCATGACTCAATCCCACCATATAGAATTGCAGATCTGTAATGGGTCATCATTTACATCCCATATATATCCCCTGTGTTTTCATTCAGGCTGCACACACTGCAGCGTCAAATTCCCTCCATTATTGCACCTCATTAAAAAGTCAAACATTTTCCAAATAATCGTTTCGAACAGCTTTATCACCATGACAATACATCATCTCCCTTTGGAAGTCAGGAGAAAATACACAATGAGGACAACCTCTCCCAAATATTAGAACACAGAGTAATAATCTGCAGAACTGTTTTTGTAAGATAGGCAGGAGACCACAAATTGGAGGTGGATATTAAAAGGAAGAGTCGGGTAAAGTTTTAGTACTAAATATACATACCATAACAATTCCACCGGATTGCTCCGCTGTACACATGCTCATGATGGGGGCCATCCCAATAGTAGTCCCCTGGAAATACACCCCACTGAAAGAGAGAAAATAGCTTCACTTTTTCACACTTTTCATTTCATAACCATTAACCTTCATGCATCTTGTTTTTTTTTTTTCCATGGGACAAACCAACAGAAAGTGGTGCTGATTAATGAGGTGGAAGAAAAATTATACACTTTTCTAAACAAATGAAAATCCCACAAGAGTTTATCTCATTTGTATTCAGGACCACGAAGAGGAAGGCTTTATTTTAAGAACCAGGCAGGCGGCCCTTGGTAACTCTGGAGGAGCTGCAGAGATTGACAGATGGAAGAATAAAACATCTGTCATTTGTGGGAAAGTAGGGAGAAAAACCTGGTATGTAAAACATAAGAATGGGAAGGAGGCTCCCTTCCTAGTCATAAAGCAACCCTAAACATATAACCAGAGCTATACTGAGATTGTCCAGATTACAGCATATTTATAAATAGCTCAGTAGAAAACACACAATGTGATGTCTTCTGCCTGCCAAGAGGCTTTCCTTTCCTTTTCGTTCTTAAATATCTTACTCTTTATTTAGCCAAAATTGATGAAAAGTTGGATTGAAACTAATTCATACCAGGAACACCATATTATCATTATCATAATTAGTTTTTCTAATAGATTTTGCCATACATATCGGAGGACTTTGAATGGAAATTGATGGATTTGATGATGAAAATCCATTGACTAAACCTGATTTTTTAGGTAAATATTGGATACTGGATACAGTTAACTCTGCTTGTGATCTCAAATACAGACAATTGGATATGGAATTCAATGTGGGGCACAGCGATATTTCCGCTCTGCCTGTTTTTTCACATAGCAGCCTGTGCTGGAATGTTTTAAGAGCAAGGCAAAACAAGAAAGACAACTTACAAAGAAATCTCACCAATTAATGAAATCAGAATGGCCATGATTAGAAAAAAATCCCCATTTTCCCTCATAAAGGGAAAACTTGCCAAAAAATGTCATAAGCTGATAGGAGCCAGACAGCTAGAAATAATGGAATCTCTCTTCAAAGCAGGTTTTTGTGTTTGAATTAAATAAAACTCTCTGCATTTAACCCATCCCCTTGGGGAGCAGTGGGCTGCCATTGTGCGACCCCCGGGGAGCAGTGTGGGGGATAAGGGTCTTGCTCAGGGACACAGAGTCGCAGTCTGTGGGAGCGGGGCTGGAACTCAGAACCTCAGGATTCCGAGCTCTATGCCCTAACCACTCAGCCACCCCTCACCCTCCTTTAAGCAAGGAAGTACACCCCAAAACTTAATTGACATAGTTTGTCAAGAAAGGATATATTTTTTTTCTGTGTGGAATTGGCAGTGCCCTAGTTCTTAAGGGAGGGCCCATGGGGGGCTGCTTACTTAGCCAGATTGTGGAGTTTAATCTTAGACTAGCTTGAGCTGTAATGTTCGTCCGTCAGTCAGTCAGTCAATACTTGTTAAATGTTGTAATATAAAACATTTTTTTTTTAAGGTTTATAAGAAATAAAGAACCGCACACCTCAAAACTTCATCTGTGTTGTCAGTTTATTGAGATCATAATCCTACCTTTAACTTATTTACATGTATAGAGTTGAGGGGTCCTGCTGAGTGGTCAGTCTGGTTGCTAGACTAATTAAGCTAAGGACGGCGACACACAGTACGATTTACTGCCTTTTTTCAAATTATATTTCAGTCAGCCAAGAATTTTGGATCAGGCCAACTTTCAGCAACATTGTGCATCTTGTGTCCGGTAGAACAAAGAAGGTAAGGAGGGGCTATAAGCCTCTTTAAAGTACCCACTGATCAGTAATTGTGTGGTTGGACAAAAATAAAACACTTTAGTCAGCTTGAAATTCAGTCAGCACTGATGAGGATGTGTTGTAGATAAGTTACATTTTAATTTTTCATTAATCTTTCATTAAATGCTCCCTTTAAGGCGACGGTCATAAAAAGTCTCCATGGGGTTAAAGATAAATGAAATATACTACAAAACCTCACAAAAAAACAATTAACCTACTAACTTCTCGCTACTGCTATACCATTGTTTGACACCATTGTTGCTGAGAGAAAACTTTGCCTATCATAACAAATGATTGAACTACAGGTCCAAAAGCAGCAATTATCAAAACAATGTTAAAAAAGAATAACAGTGACCATCTCAAACCTTCCCTTTCAGCTGTAAGGTTACTGATAAAGTTGTGATTGGGCAGTTAAAAAACTGACACCAAACCAAAACACGACATAACTGCACCACATATATTTTAATGCTCTGACTTTTCATATCAATGCATTTTTGTTTTTGCAATGTTCTTTTTTTCTCCCACACTGTTTACATTTGATCACAGCAACTCTTTAACAAATGGAAATTTTGTGAGAGCTGTACGAAACAAAATGTAATTTTCTATTGGAACTAAAGATCAGAGTTCATAGTAAAGACCCACGAAACCTTCAAGATTTGAAGACTGTTTGTGTGGAAGAATGGGCAAAATTCACACCTGAGCAAAGCATGTGACTAATTTCTCCACAAAGTGGGCATCTTGAAGATGTCATTACCAACAAAGGCTTCTGTATAAAGTATTACTGTAAATACATTTCAGAAAGTGTGTTCTATACTTTTCCCTTTTACCTGAACCTTCAGAGGCAACATGAAGACAGTAACGGTCTTTCTATCACAGAAAGAACATCTCTAGGTTTAAAGGACTAATTTCTCAGCAGGAGCTGGAATAACTAATTAATGTGTTCATCTTTAGTAGAATTAATTACTGCAATGGTGTCTTGGCAGGTCTGCCTAAATAGCTGATCAGACAACTGCAGCTGTCAGTCGGTAAATCACAAAATGGCTTAGAACCAAAACACATTACAGACTTTTCTGTGTATCAACTGCTCAGACTTCTCAGGTCTTTGGGATCAAATCTAGTCTGCACACATAGAACCAGAACTAAATCAATAAATTACAGAGAAGCAGCTTTTAGTTTCTATGTTCCACTAGTCTGTAATCTGTTCCAAAATATTGTAGAAGCCCAGAAACCATAAATAACTATAAATCAAGATTTTGATTTTGCTTGTGCTGTCTAAAAAATTTTTTTTTCAGTTTTCAGTCCAACTTTCCTTTGATTTTTTTTTTATCAATCCTTTTTTCATAACAATTATCGTATGTTTTAATTATTCACTTTAACTATATTTTACACAGGATTCTTTTTTTTTTTTTTTTTTTTTAGATGTGGGTTACATTGTGATTGATATGTTGCTACATCAAAAAGTATGCAGATTGCCTATTACTACCCAACTTCCAACATCACTTTAATGAATTATTGCAAAATGGCATACGGATGGTTATCTAATTTCAATCTTTCCATAACAGTTTTCTTTGGTGCAAAAGATTGAAAACATACATGTGAAACAATAGAAACATTCCGATGTACTTTAAAAAAAAAAACTACCTGATCAGCTGGGCGTTGTCATGAGGCTTCTGAGGCAGTAATTTGACTTTTCTCCAGTCTAGAAACTCATGCAAGGTAGTGAAGGGATCCTGTGTAATGGGACACTTGTCTACATCACTCCATACCTCCAGCCCAACCAATGCAACTCTGATGTTCAAAGGTCTGTAAAACTGAGAGTTAACAAAGAAAACAGGTTACGGACACAAACTGTTCTCTTTCAGTCTGTCTCATTTCTTTCAGCTTTTCAAAAGTGCAGACATTTGTTTTTTATTTTGGTTCAGATTTAGAAAAATTTTTACCAAAACAAAAATACACATTCTGTTGTTAAGCACCTTTTACATTTGAAAGTCAAGTTTTCAAATTCATCTGTGGCTAAAAATCCCTTCAGTCTTTGCACACAGATCAGATAATCTCCACTCAGTTTGCTGTTGTTTCAAATAAATCACATCTCAACACTGCATCCACTTGTTTTCTTCGATTGTTACCTTGTCCACATAATTGGCGATCTCAGCCAGTCGCTGTTTCACCCTGTCAATGTCTTTGCCTTGCTTCTGAAACTGGACAGCAAGAGTAAAACACAAAGCACAGAACGTTTAGCCCCCACTCAGGTATTTGAAATGCAGTTACATCTTCTACAGCACTTTTAAGCCCTCAAAGAACTCTTGTTAGCTACGCTCACAAACTAAAGATAACCTTATAGACCTCCTATTATGTACAGCATTTATTCTGCTGCTCTAAATCATGTGATGTTGACCTATAAATCTTGTGCAAGTGAGAAACGCTCTCCTCTCTTTGAGATACTAAGTCAAGGATTTAAGGCTTATTCTGAGAGCATATCAGGCCTCATTTGTGAGTCAAGCGGTTCTATGATGAATGCAGTAGGATGTAGAGGGAGCCAGAGCAAGGAAACGGATGAGTAAGCGACACATCAGAGGTGACAACGGGGCCATGGCAGGGCCATCTCATCCAGTACCTCGTGGGAAAACAACAGTTTAGCATATGACCTCTGAGACCGTTTCCTGTGGAACCTAGCTGAAGGGGAGAAGTTTATGACCTCTTCTTACCTCTCTGTTGTCAGCAACAATGATGAGCTCCACATATTTGGTGGTTGTCTGAATGTGGCGTTTATGCTGAAAAAAGAAATGGAAAATGAGGGACTGGATTCTCATTTCTACGTTTGTTCCCCTTTAGATGCAAAACTAAATAGAAAATTTAGATGCAAAAATAAATACAAAGAAATAGTTTGGATCCAAGCACAAATAACACAAAGAGAAGCACATCAACAGCTGCAGCAGCTCAGAAAGTTTGAATATTTGCTTCCATGAGATTGATTCATTTTTTGGTTTAGATTTTCAATTGTAATATTCCACAAGGGAGAGCATGTAGGAAAAAAACAATAAAAAAAAACCCCGAAAAAACTTGCAAATGTCATTTTAACCCATAACTAACAGATGGTGACATTATAATTAAATAAAAAAAAAAGTGAAATATATCTGAACATAAACAAAAAAAAAACATCTAGTAAATGAATTTAACAAGTTTGGACATTATGATCGTCTCTATAAATATAATATAAAATATTATGATATAATATTATAATATAATATAATAATATACATATAAATGAAAAATGCAGTCAATGTCATAAAGAAATAACTAATAGTCATTTGTTGTTCTTATCTTTTCATCTTTCATTTATGGTACTATTACAACTGTTGGTGTTGTTGACTCAAAGCAAATCTAACTTGACCGTTAAAGACAACCTTATCATAGTTAGTTTTAAAGAACAAATACATTTTTTCTTTATATATACAAAGCTTAAAGATTTCCCTGTCGTATAATTTTGAGGCACACCTCGGGTAACACTACAGCTATTGTAGACTAAATAGCTTTATCTATTTTAGAGTTTGTGAACAGCTCTAAAATATCTCACCAACTCCCTCCATAGTTCACAATTTGAGCAATTTAAACAAAATAAAGAAAAAAGGATTGTTGGAAGGGATAGGAGCATTAAGAAGGACGGGCAGCGTAAACTCATCAGGTGACCTCTTCACATCTGATCTGTTGAACTGAATTCAAAATGCAAAAGAAATGAGAATCAGCACATAGCAATCAGTTACCCTTTACTGTATAACCCAGTGCCAACCATGAGGGTCACAGAATCCTCTGATAACAACTTGTTTTTCCTCTATCTCAGACAGACATGAGCTTGTCCTTTCAACCCGCACACTACTACATCCAATGCTATCCTGCTGGCTCAGGGTTCTGCCTTCCTGCTGTGGCACTCTGTCAACCTGAGCTTCTCTGTCCTTTCTGGCCTGGCAGCTTTTTGCTCTTATCTGCCTCCTCCATAGATAAGCCAGCATGGGCAAGTATGCTCTGAAAGCATGCTATGGTGATAATCAAGTGTCTAGGGACACATTGGAGAACGGCCGTATGAACAGTGAGGTGAAAGAAATAAAAGGGCAGTCAGTTAGAACAGTGTATAAGTAAGAATTTCAAGCATATGTTTGATAACACTTTTATAAGTTTGTAGCTAAAGTATTTTTTACTCTTT
Organism: Cyprinodon variegatus; assembly: GCF_000732505.1. Lineage (NCBI taxonomy): Eukaryota > Metazoa > Chordata > Actinopteri > Cyprinodontiformes > Cyprinodontidae > Cyprinodon > Cyprinodon variegatus. Next base: position 238,832 of record NW_015150580.1, read on the forward strand.
GAGGTTTTATATCTTGGTAATATTAGAATCTCCAAAGTCAAAATTATTTTAGTTAAGTGGCAAATCAGCTTAAAGTAACATAATTAGAGTAACAAAAAGATAAATGATTTCCAAATGCCTTATAAACAAGAGTGTGAAACATGTCATATACATTCCTGATAAATCTTCCTGAGCCAACAGCTTAAAAAACATATATTAATCCCTTTAACAAAATCGTATTTACTATGTTCCCAGTTAGTTAATGGATTTACTGTATTTGTAAGGCATAAGAACACTATTACATTTAATAGGCAGCAGTTTAATATCCCAAACACAGCTGACAGAAATGCCATGATGCCTCAAAGCAAAAAGTTTGCAGGTTCGGTTCTCTGTGTATTTTGCATGTTTTATAGTTGCTTCAAGTTTCCCCTAAAACATCCAAAATTTGGATGTCAGTTTTCCTTTGGACCTCTAAATTGACCATGACTTTATTTATGGATTTGTTATTTATCCATAATATCTCGAATTTGAAAAGGACTCAGAATTCTCAAGATTACTCTAACTTTCAACGCAATTTCAGCTCCAAGAGGATGTTGATTTTATTATTTCTTTTTTTTGGGTCTTACAATTAATCCTCCATTATTCTTCATCTATTCTAAAACTATCAAGCTGTGACATCGTAGGCAGGTGACACTTTCAGCTTGTTATATTTGAAATCTCCATGAAGTTGTATTACTGAAGTGCAGGGCCTGTCAGCAACCCGTCATACCTCTATACCCTCTCTGAGCCTATCTAACTCCACAGGAACCCTCCACAAACCACTTCTTATCTTAACACCTTAAGCATAACACACTGCATCTTATTAACACAGCAGCTCACACACTTGTGCCCTTGTGTAGCCTGTATATGCGAGCTTTCATGTCTGTCAGGAAGAGCAAAAAACTACTCTGTTAGCTTTTAATGTATCTCTTTTCTGCAACTTTTAATATCCTCCCCTGTTTTATTTTAGGTTTATTTGAATCACTTCTGTCTTTAATTTTGAACATAATATGTTTCCCTTTCAAATGTCCCACCACTATCTAAATTGCTGTTTTCTTCAATTATTCAAAAGGCCTAAAGTAAATTTAAAACCACCCCCCAATAAACCCTCTCACGGTGTAGAATCAAACCAGAATTTTAACAAGCTCGTAAATCATCTGTGAGGGCCATTTTTCTCCTTTTGTTCGTATTCCCACTCTGTTTCTGTCAGGCATCCTTTGTGCTTTTGTCAAGATCTGTTCTCTCATGGTTCCATTATGCAGCCCTCATACGACCAAAGACAATACATGCAGCAAGAGCCAGCACTATAATCACCAGCAGAATTCGAGCTGCAATACAAAGCTTAGAAAAATCCCCAATGTCGATGTAATTTAGGAACAGAAAGTTAATCTATTAGCCAATACTAAGAAACTTAGACCATTTTTCACGCTGATGTTAATGAGCACTTATTAAAACGACAATAGTAAACTTCCCTTAACTCAGCTATTTCAAGCAACTAAGAGTTGATTCAAAGATATATGGAGCTAAACGGGACAATCCTAAAAGAGAAAACCTGATGGAGATAAAAGTTGGTTGAGTTTTTTTAGTTTTAGGCAAATTGTAAAAGTTACCAAGCTTGATTCATTTGTTTCAAAACATATGTAAGCATATATTTTAGGCTAGGCTGTGTAAGGGGACTGCTGCAGGGAGCGGGTTGGCACAGAATTCGCAACAACCCTGCAGTACCACTGAGAGCCACTAAGGCTACAACCTCAACGTTAAAAACCTCTGCACTAGAACAACTGAAAATTTGTAACAAGATTTGATGAGAGACGTTAACAGGCCATCCAGCTTGATGTAGCCTAAGCTATTTTACAAAGTTGAATAAAAATGTTAACCATACATTTTGAGCTATAACTGTTGTTCAAAGTATTAACAAAAATTAGCCACATTTTTCAGATTCTATCCTTAAGTATTAAAAAAATATATATATTTTTCTTCATTTTCCAATCATGCACTACCCTGTATAAATAAAATAGCATAAAATCCTATTCAGTAAACTGAGTTTTGCTCTTGTAATAAGACAAAATGTAAAAGAGTTAAGGAGCATTAATACTTTATTAAAGACCCTATGCTTGCCTGACCTCTTCAGAAGTCCTTAAATATCCTTTGCATCTCTGACACCTCCAATCACTGTTTGCACTGATCTGGTAAATCAGCTGTGTTCTACAGGGCCTGATTTTCTTCAAAACCAACACAGAAAATCACTGGAGTCTGTATTTTTCCCTTATCAGGGTTTATCATTTACAAAGCTGCATTCCCTCTGAGGGTAAAGATTTGATAAGGCTATAGCCACTATGATTTATAACTATGATAGGAGGGGTCACATGCATTGAGCAGAGGAGTGAAAATTAGGTGAGATATTTCTTCCTTCTTTTTTTAAGTGACCAGCCCAGTTGGCGCCTTCAGCCTGATATAATATTAAGAACAAACTGTGCTCCTTACCAGACAATGTGTGCATTTCATCATTCATGTTTACCAACAACCAGGCTCAATATATAGTAGAACATTCAGATGGAGAAATGTAATAATTAGGCTCGCAGCCTTTAAAACATACAGCAGCCCATTTGCCTAAATGCACATTAAAAAACGTATTATTCAAAAGGCTTACAGCAGAGGTTCCCAAAGTGGAGGTCATAACCCACTTAGGGGTCATGAAACAATATGTGACAGTCACTAGATTATACTTTAAAATATTGTGACGTGATCTAAGAAATTATGAGATTTTCTTTTGACAGTATGCCATAATCCAAGTAGTTTACGATGATAACTAGTGGCTTTCTAACTGATTCAAGTCTGACAAAACATGAGCTTGAACCTCCTGTCAAATCTTTCTGCTTCTCTAATCTCAATCATCTCTAAACTCTCTCTGCTATAGGCAAGATATTGATTGCTAATAATATCTCCACAATGAAACTTTACTTTAAAAATCCTAAATATCTTTTATAGGAGTACTTCTTTCCACTGCCAACCAGGAATCTGAATGTTTAGGTCAACTGATCTGTATTTTCTGACAGCCTTTAACACTGTATTGTGTAAGGTGAAACATAAAGGTAAGAAAAAAATAAAAATTCTTACTCGTGTGCCGAATGCTCTAAATGGACTGGTGTCTGTGTTTTGAGTGGGGTGGGAAATATTAAAACCATGACCACAGGTGCCAGGAACAAAATGTAGGTGTTCTGCTGGGTAGATCCAGTGAATCCCATCAGAACAGTTGGCACATGGTTCCAGCATGTAGGATCTGCTTCCAAGATATATAAAACCCCTGCAAAGAAATGAAGAAAAATAATGATCGCAGTTAATAGAGAACATTTAATGAGAACATTCTTCTAAATGTAATGTGTTACATAACTGGCAAAGCATACACTAAAAGCATAAAAGGTAAGACCAAAACAACGATAATCTTAGTTTTTTTAGCCTTCCTGTTACCTGCTGAAGTCTGTTTTGTTGTATAAAACACTTTTCTTGAATCTGTTTTTGCTCTTATGTATCCTAAACATTACATTTGGGCCATTAACCCCAATATTTATTTTGGTCATGTTGGACCAGTTTCCATGCTGATATTACAGTAATCGTGATCATTGGCCCAGGAGGATCCAGGTTTGCGCTGCAGTTGGACTCTCTTTGCAAACCCCCCTCTGACAAGAGACTCCTACAAACACATAAGGCACTGCCCCCCATGGTGTTTTAAGGACAGAGCAAATATTTCATGCTTTTCTTATCTTCTTTCAGAGCTGATCTTGGGCCAGCCACATAGAAGAGGCACCATCATGGAAGACCACAAGCCAAGGACCAGAATCTACAGATTGATCAAAGGCTAAGTTGACCTAGTGGCTAACTTAAAAACAGCGTTTTACAACATTTCTGATTTCTGAAAGTTCCTGATTTTCAGGAACTTTATGATGCCTGAAAGGACCAGGTGAGGTGGAGCATCTGAGAACAAAGGAGAACCTCCCAGTTGTGGGCCTGTCATGCTAAACTGCTAAGTACTGGAGACAACTCAACCTTTTCCACAATGGAGATTAGCAGAGGATAAATGTCTGGCTTGTTAGCGGATAGTTTTGAGGTAGACAATTTGATTGTGTGATGATTTCTGATAATTTCATGAGCTTACTTTTGTGCAAAACAAGCTAACAAGATGGGCTGTATGGTACGCCCCGTTGAGATGTCAAGCTCTTTTTTTAGAGCTAAAACAAGCTTTAATTAATTAAGGTTTTAAACACCAATTTAATGTTTATGTGCTCATCACAGTTCATTACCAACATTATGATCACTCTTTTAAAAGAAAATCAATACTAAAGGGTATTGGATTCTGATCAAGCAAATCATTTCATGAAAAATGACCATGCCAAATAATATTTGATTTATCTTTAGTATTTCCATTGTTAATTGCTTTGAACAAGGGTCGGAACATACATTTGTTGATTTCAATTAATTAATTAGAGACATTTTCACAAGATAAAAAATAAACACAATAAATAGCATTTCATTATATACGAAGTCAAATCTCAAGCGGGAATCTTTGCTCTCCCTCTTTCTTGTACACTAGGAATATTCAAGCTTAAAAACATAATGGTTCGAACCAAATATGAGTTCTGCAGCGAGGAGTTCTCACAGACTACCTCAAATCTGTATGATTTCTAAACTATGGCAGAAGTGCTTCTGCAGCAGCTTGAGCTCTAAAGAAAAAAAAGGGCTGGGATCGGGTGCCACTCAAAGGAGAAGAGCAGAATTAGAACAGGTCTACCCCAAACACCACCTCCAGGTGGTTACAGCCCTTCCACCGCATCTCCCTATAAACCTCGCACCCGCCTCCACAGACACCAGAGCAGGTATCTAACATCTAACCTGCCGAATAGCCCACCCCACCCCCAGTCAGTCACAGCCGTCCCAGGCACCCACATCTGTATGGTCCTCTTATACCCATGGCTGTCAGGTCAATGCAACCCAAGCAGTCCAGCCCCCAATGCAAAGTAAAGCACGCCAGCCACCAGAGCCCTGGCGCCAGACACCCCAAAGCGTCCCCTCAACCTAACTGGAGGAACAGGCCACATGCAGGGTCAGGTCAGACAGGCCCACAACACAAGCTGAGATGCATCCAGGCACGGTGGTGGCATCCCACCTGCCATACAGTCATGCCAGCCAGCTGGCTCCCTCACAAGGATGAGGCCAAACTCTCCATCGTCCTAGACACTTCGCCAAATGCGAGGAACTGCCATCAGCCATCCCAGTGGACAGACGACAGATCAAAGCCATAGGATAAGAACCAAAGCCCGGAGAGAGCCCAAGGAGAGCCAGAAACCCCCAACAAGCCATTGGCTAACCCCAGGGCCCAGCCCCATCCCCAGGTGGAGCAGAGAAAGAGGCGTGAAAGATCCCATGCCAGCCCCCCCTCCTCCTTGGATGTACTGTTGTTTCCTGTTGGACTACTGTGTATTAAAAACCCACACCTATCCCACCCTAAACCCTAAGTCTCTGAAAGCTCCAATGCTCATGCCAACAACAGGTAGGTATGTGGATTGGCAGCAAAGCCAGAGAGGCTGACTCACCTCTAGGGCCAAAAATACATCCATCCTGATGCCAAATGTATGTCTTGGAAGTGTTAGAAAAGATGCTGACTTGGGAGTTTCTGTCACACTAAAGAGCTATTTTTAGTGTTAATTTCATAAAATATGTTCATGCCAGTCAGAGGTCAAACCCCACTGTTTCTCTTGGATTAGTTTGTGTGTTTTTTTTATTTTTTATTAATCAGTTCTCCTTTAGCCATTAACAATCATCTCTTTTGTCATACCATGCAAAAGTATTCCTAATGCAATAACCCAGAACAATTGCAAATCATGTTTGATGTGGCTGTGCCTATGCTTACTGCAAAAGGCAAAAAAGAGAAGTCATTACATTGCGGTGTAATAACAATAATTTTATATGGCACTTGATTGCACGGCCTTTTATATGTGGCATTTTAAATTATTTTTATTTTATTTTCTACATCTCATAATGTAAGCCTTTGCAGTAGAAACAATAACTCTCCCAACCAGACTTGAAACTTTCACAGTATTTAATGCTGAATAAACCTCAGTGAGAAACTCCCCCGAGTCTAAGTGATGCCAACCTCAAACTAGGAGCCATTTGTGTCTACAAGTGGGTCAAACTATGATTAGTTCTACGTCAAAAAGTGCTGTTGTTCTGTCTCTTGTTAGATGGTTGACATAGAAACTAAAATAAATAAACCAAGGTCAGAAGCAATTCATCTGTACTCGGATAAATCACTCTGCAAAGGGTATGGATTTTTTTGGTTGATTTATGTCAACATTCCTGATGCTTTCCAACAACATTGCAGCAATCATTTCCATTGTTTGACATCTAAAAAGAAAATGTTTCCAAGCGTGAAACTCTTCCCATCCTTAGAGCCTCACAGCATGTCATTTTTTCATACAGAGTTTCATCTTTCAATATCTTCATTGTAAAATGTCTCATTTATTAGTTATTTGCTTGAAGAAACAACTGTTCCTGAAAATTGTCATTTCTATCTTGCTACATATAAACATGATCTAATGCGCTCAGAATGTAACTGAAGTAGTTTATGCAGTTGAAATGCAGCTGTCACTAAACACTGCTTCTGCAACAAAGAGTTGTAGAACATTACAGTAGAAAACTAAAGTAACAGAAAAGCAAATAAAAGAACTTGAATGTATGAAATTATGAGTTGTTTGTAAGTAACCTATATTGAGCTAGGAAAGTCATTAAGATAAAACATTTCTTTAGTTTGTTTTTTTAAGCAAAAACAAAATTGAAATATAACTATATTAAATTAAAATCAGTTTATTTATAAAGCTCAAATTCACATATCTGAAGGCACTTTCAACCAGATCATACAGTCAGATTGTATTACATTAGAAAATCAAAAAGGGGAAAAAGACCAAGCAGTTAAGAATAATACAAAATTGAAAAACCTTCCCAAATGAAACACTTTTTTAACACAATTAAAAAAAACTTGGCTTTCTTTTTAAGAATTTAATATTTTTAAACATAACACCAGCATCTTCTCCATAACATTTAAAGCAATCCTTTCAAAGGATTGAATGAGAGCCTGCATAACAACAAAGCTTAATCCATCTAGTTATGTGTGATCCAGTCTCCCCAACATAAAAAAAGCCTACACATAATTAATAAGCAGGAAAAATAGGACTTGAACACCATATATATATAAAAAAAAACGACTTTAATTCATTAATCTTCATTAATTACGTAGAAGGATTTTTAAAATGTTACAACGCTAAAAAAAAATTTAAGCAGATAAATGCAGTTTCTAACATTCATACTTAAGACCCAGGAACAAACCTTTTTAATTGCTTTTTCTTGTACACAAGTGAATGACTGGTTGCATTTAACTGGTTTTCCTTGACAGAAACTTGGAAAAAATTGGAATGTGTTGTCTCTGTAAAGGGCCTTGAGATGACATGTTTTGTGAATTGCCGCTTTATAAATAAACTGAATTGAATCTCATGCACAAGCGGCATCACAGGAGAAACTTTTTTACTAAGTATTGAAACAAGGCAACTTGTTTCAGTAACTGTCCTTGACAGCTTGTAGGTTTAGCTATACTGTAAAATCCAAAATGAAAAAGGGGTGAAAACATACCCTAGAGGAACACCCTTAGGTATTTCAAGTGCTGATTATGTGTTGCTCTCTACCACAACACTAAGCTTGAACAAATATATGATTTCCAAAGCACTCCAAAGCCAGTTCAAAGAGTCCCACAATCCACACAATAAAGTACATTCACTAAACAAACAAAATAAACCTGCATTGTGTTTTTTTTTTCTCCAAAATGTTTATTTGTGACCTCTATTGTTGCTGTTTATGTGATCCTTCTGCAGAGGCCTGGGTTAACTGGGGACAGAGCTTTATTAACTTCAGAAGCCAAATGTGAAATGTAAATAACAATATAATAGTTATTAATATATAATAATGTGATCAAATACTAGAATCAACAAGAAGGGACGCAGAAGACAGAGTATGCCTATTGCAAACATTACACTTTCAGGATTCTGATTTTCCTTCAAAGACAAGGACATTTTTTTATTCAAACTTAACCTAAAAAAGGACATAACTTTTATCCTAATGTTAACAGAATTGATGCTTTTTCAGCAATTTATGTACAGTTTTTTTTTTATTATTATTATCTATTTATAGTCAAATTAAAACCAAAACCATTTTTTTTTTTATTTGGTCTAGGCAGAATCTCCAGAGGAACCCACATTTAAATTACTTGACAGACTGACCATTTTCATGCTTATAAGTCTGACAATAAAATGTACGTACTAAATGTGAAAAACAATATTAGGAAGCCGGCTTTAAAAATCAATACGATGATCTGACTTTAACAAAAGCAAAGGAAAATATTAGGAAATCAGCATCTAAATACCAGAAATGACATATCCTGAAGATAAAGGGGGAAAGTTTCTTTGCATGGCACTGTATGGGTAAACCAACACTTACCTAATCCCAGCACAAGTACTTAGGCTGACATCTGACTCCATGTGGCTCTCCACCTCTCCATGGTAGTAGCAGTTTGTCTATGGAAGCAGTAACAAAAAAATGTAAAGATAAATTGTCTAATTATAGAATAGCAACAGGAATGTAGCAAAACAGGTTTAAGTGAAGTCCCCACCACATCTAAATGTCTTTTTTTTCTATAAACAGATACCACTAATAGTCAGCCAATGTGAGCCGCCTGAGACTCATGTTTCTCTTAAGTTTTAAAGTCTGCTGCATTCCAAGGTGCCCAGTTTCACAGACCACCTGTCAAGCTGGAGCAGAAAGTAAAGAAACTGAATTAGGTCCATGTTTATTGACTGAGGCCATTCAGAAAATGGGTGGGACGGAAGCGTCTGGTTGAGAGAAAAAACAGGCCCCTGGCTTTCTCCATCACACAGGGCAGACCTTGCTCAGGTGAGGTCTGACCGACAGCACTCCTACCACCCAGTTCTAAAAAAAGAAAAATGTGGGATTTCCAGCCGACTAAAAGCATCTCTAAATATAGTGGGCAGGCAGTAAATCTTAACATCTGTCCTCCTTTTAGGTGGCTTCATCTCTGGAGGCAGCTTGTTTGACATGGTCATCATCCAGAGGTTTCTGGTGTTAAACGAAACCTCTGCTTAATTTTTTCATCATTATATCCCTTCAAAGTCATTTTTGCAAAGAGTGTTTTCACACTTCTGACATGAGCTATTTAAAACAGTCTTACTAAATGCTGTTTTTCCCTCATTACAGACATCTTTAAAAACCCATAATTTGCTTAAATGTAATTTTTTCTTGGTGAGCAGCTTTGATTACTGTATTTAAGTCACATTCATTCTGAGATTTTCACAGTGATAACTTTAAGTCAAAGTATCATAGCCTCATGGTGTTTCATTATAAACACACAAGTTGAAATTTCCAAATAATAACATAGCTTTAGATGAAGTACAGCGTATATTTGAATGACGTTCTTCAACGTTCCACCTTAATTTGACTTGCAAATACTAAGAAAGAATAAAAAACAACTGATGAACCTTTGTACCAAGATTCAGAGGAGCTCACTATATAACATTTTTTTTGTCATTTAGAATATTGTAAACAAAGTGAGCTTTTTTTAACTGAAAACGCATTGCAAAGGCCAGAACACACTAAATCCGATTTTACGTCCGATCGGACAGAAAATTGTGTTTGGCGAGGTCGTGGCATTTAGCGCTCATTGAAAGTCAATGGGGATGATCACACCTGACACAATTGTACGCAAGGGGCTTGCGTAAGTCCGACTGAGATAGACCCTAGGTCTGTTTTAGTCGAACTATGCAGCAATTCAGTGGTAATTTTATGAGTCTAACAGGAAGAGAGATTCGGTTACAAATTAAAACACATCCACTTTGGGGGAAAATGGAGTTGAACTAATAAATATGTAACTGTATTTTAGTTCTCATTAAAAAAAAAAGGTGTCAGCTCCTAATTATAACTAAGAGTAACTAAGAGTAACTTAGTTACAGGGATGCTGGCCACTGCATAAGTATGTCCTGTAGTTGTTTCGCTTGGAGATTAAGACATTTTCCAAAAATTACTTTTTTTCTATGATCTCTATATCCAGGAGGTATGATTATGCCACTTCAGGGCCTCTCACACACTTAGAATGCATGCTGTTTCTCCTAAATTAACAAATAAATAAAATAAGACTTTTCATCCCCAAATATGATAAACTTAGTTTACCCTCCTAAAGCTGTGAAATTGTCATGGGGTTTAATTTTTCATTTACGACTAAAAGACAATTTTTAATAATCCTTTGACTACTTTTAGACCTAGCAGCTTTGCTTAGTTAAACTCAGACAAGATAATGACATCTAATTCAACGGCAGCATGGACTTGCTGAATGAGGTCAACACCTTGCCTCCAAATTGAAATCAGATCCATTGCCGTGTCCACTGTAAGTTTAGACTCAATGGTGCACTACATGCATTTCACCATAATGTTTCCACAGGCTTCTTTAAGTATAGGTATGATTACTGTGAGGTTAGGATTAGTACTAAAAATATTTCCCAACACATAATAGAATTTATTCAGTTGAATAGGTTTATAAAATTGTATACATCTTTGAGACTTTCTTTTCACTCAATCTATACATTATGTGCTTATCTGTATTGGTTTCAAATAAACAAAAAATCAAACAGAGAAGAAACTTCTGATTAGGTCTGAAACAATAAATCAGATTAATCGATTATTGAAATAATCAACTAATTTAGTAATCGCTTAATCGTTATCTGGAGTAAAGAGACTATAAAACATGCCTTTAGCCGATAGAGCAGCCCACTTAGAGCAGTAATTATATCAAAATAGTAAAAAAATATATAAACATTATGCATTTGATAAAAAAAAAAAAAATAATTTAGTCTGTCACTATGCTCTATTCAGAACTCCTCAAGTGGAAAAATCTTAGCTTCACCTGGTTTGATTTGGCTATCCGATTGAATAATCAGAAAAATAACCAGCAGATGAATTGATTTGCAAAATAATTGTTAGTTGCAGGTTTATTTCTGTTTGTTCAGTCAAGATTGGAAATATGGGACCTCTGTAGTCCCTGCAGAAGAGTCCCTCATGAAATGACTCTAATCGATTGCTCTGGTCTTTGTTATACAGGCTTCCTACAACTTTCTAAAAGTTTAACTTAAGACTTTTGAAAACCACTTAAAACTGAATACTCATCCCATGGGCATAGGGGGAAAAATAGCATTCCTAGAATTAAAGAAAATGTATTTATTTAAATCAGACTTAATTTTAATTTCCCACATTTTAGATAAACATCCCAACACTTAGCCTGGTGGCTTGCTGGGCTTAAAATACACTGGGGGAAACTCTGCATGTAAGACCTATGACATCACATTTCATAAGTTGTAAGACGTCTTTAAAGGTATTAAATTTAAATGTGTAAATTTAAGACTTAAGACTTTTTAAAACCCAGCTGAACCCTGGTTATAAGATAAAAAAAAACAGACGAGCCTTGTTCTTGCTTTATCTTCCATTTACTGTAGCTTGAGAAAACAGTTTCTTTGACCCTTTCTCCAGCATCTCCTAAAAAGGATCCTAAAGCTTGAGCAGTTGGATGTAGCATTTTGGTCGTGCAGCTTTCAATACACTTACCTATCCGTCTCAAAGCAGATAGAGAAAAACTGAAATGTTGGCATGTGTTAAGCTCAGAGAGCACTTATAAAATGGTGATTCTTTGTTGGCAATGTAAGGAACCAGGAGACTAAATCTCTGAAATGTTTCATTCTGCAGAGACGTTATGTTTTCACCACACCCTCTCATAATCATTAAGTCTTCAACATAAATTAAACAATTCTGCTAGGAAAAAAAAAAATTCTGTTTTTCAGGGATTTGATGAGTATTTTGACATAGAAAGTCAAAACATAGACGCATACTTTTGCAAAACATCTCACGGGGTATATCTTTAAGTATGAAGTCAACAAGTTACTCCACACCTAAACGGTGATGTAGTCCTAAGAGATGGGTGTGTAGAGAATATCTGGAAGGTGACTGAGGGACTTAAGCTCACTGATGACTTTTTGGCATGAAGTGTTTCTGCACCTTAGAGCCATTAGGCCTCTGCAGTGCTTTCTTTAATTTGGTCTTGGGGTGCAGTATCTACAGTTTTTCATTTCACTTTGGTTTAAATCCAGAGATTTTTATGGGATGTTTTTAGTTACTCTAGACATTTCTCTATCTCGATGTTCTTAGTTTTACAGTTTGAATACAAATGCAACATACTATAAAGCACTTTAGAAAGAACTATATATTATTTAGTGACTGTGAAATTATATTCTTTAAATATAAGTGATGCAAATTTGCTTTAAAAGGATATGAGACTTTTGTTCAATACAGTTGTTTTGTGGATATACTTTAGGTTAAGCCTGTATCATATTAACTGAGAATTCCATGAATTTATGTAGCCAGTGATAAGAAGTGATCTCTTCATCCTGGTGTGGCTCCCTGGAGGTGAAATACAATAGAGTTTAGTAGGCGTATGCTAATTGAATACAGTCAAACACATGTCTTCTATTTAGGTATCTCGGTCATTACTTTGACTTGTTGTAAACTTGGAACATGTCGACCCTCCTTAAACTTTTTAACATTTTGTCACATTAAAAAATAAAAACTTAAATCAATTTGGTTGAGATTTTACATGAAACAAATAAATCCCTTAAATTTTGCTCTCAAATTTTGCTTTTTTTAAAAATAAAATAAAAGTGCCAGATGCTGTTGAATCACAGAGCTAAACTTTTTAAAAAAGTACTTATTACTAAAACTTTGGGGGTCTTTCTACTTTTGCTCATCTTGAGTTGTAAAATCTGAAAAATTTTCTCTGTAAAACCTCTCAGAATCAGTCAGATTGAGAGCAGGAAAATTATTTAGCGTGTCTTGCCACAGAATCTCAATTAGATTTAGCTAATGAGCGAATTCTTACTAAAATTGTATTAGGCATTGTTATACATATTCCAGGCCAGTGGCATAAAAACAACAATAAATTCAACAGCTTCTAAAATATAGATACTAGATTAAGCTGTGGTTGGTTTTGATTTGTTGTGATGGATTCCCTTACAAACAAAGAAGCTGTTTGACCCAATTTAAAACTCTCTTTGTAAAACTATATACTAAGTAGGGTTAACTTAAGGAGTGAACTACCAGGAGGAGTCTGGTTACTAACCAGGAAAGTTCTGAAGGCAACAATCAGACAGAATAATATTCAGAGGGTGTTAAAGTACTGATTACAGGTTTTTGGGCCACTTTGTGTTTGTCTATAACATTAATTCACAATGCATTTCTTTAAAGTATTTTACTTTAACAGGAGAGTTCAAGGTCTAGAATGACTTTTTTAAAGGCTAAACATGTGAATTGATAGTAAAAGAAGTAAAAAAAGATGAAAATATAGAAAATGGCCTTAAAGGTGGGCATACACTCTACGATATTTCCATTCTTTCATCTCGGCTACAGCTCAAACTGTACGATGAAATCACAGGGTTTAAAAGTTCACTCTACAGCCCAACGCTTTGATGCGATCTACCTGTTCACACTACACGTTCAAAAACCACACAAGCCTGTGACCGCTGGTGGACTAGTCAATCTGGAAGGTGAAGAACTCCCTTGTTTGCACATGCGCAGTGCGTGAGGTTCTGGTAAATTGGCTTGTAAATCTGCTTCAACAGCAGGATTTGCTCACCGACACCTCACAAGGGCCGACTATATTTCAAACATGTTTGATTTTCTCCTGACCTTATGACTCCTGATCGGAGGTGGTCGTAAGCCGCTGATTGTTGCTCGTTACCTTCTGTATACGACATGACGCAGGACGAGGTTGAAACTTGGTACGATTGGAGAATCGGACGAAAAAGGGCGAAAAGTCGTACATTCTATGCCCGGCCTAACAGGATGTTCGTTTGTTAAGTTGTTTTGAAATCCTAAATTGATTTGCAAAGCTTTGTTTAAACAAAAAGCTTGAGGACAATGTACTTTTGAAGTTTGTGGCAGAATATGAAACATTATCAAGAGTTCTTTATATGTTATCTGTAAGACATGTCAGAGTCTTTGGTTTGCAAATTGTTTTGACAATTTTTTTTCCTTTTCTCAGAAAGACTTTGCTAGGGTCTGAGCTCTTCAAAATATATGGAAATTTCCTAGTAGAGTGCTGAACAAGAATAATCCACAGTAATGAGGTAAAAGGTGCAGAGACAGGACATTATATTAAAAATGATATTTTAGTGGGGAGGAACAAGGCTGAATTTAGTGCCTAGAGCTAATGCGATCGTCTCATGTTTCTTTGATGAGATCATGACTATGATTCATTGCAATAAGGGATATGAATAGACTTTTTGTTTCTCTGGTTCCTGAATAAAGCAGAGAGGAAAGCACTTATATGTAAATACATCAGAAATTATTAACAAAGATTAATATCTAAAAACTAAATTATAATGGAAGGTAACAGTTTTTTTTAAATCCAAATATTTTTCTTAAACATGAATTATCCAAGCCGCCTATCCCCTGGTGTGATTGATTGTTCCAGCGCATGGCTTTTGTTGCAGCACACTTGTTTATTGGGCTCCATGTGGATTTAGATTTAATGAGAAAGGGAGAGGGTGATAAACATGATCAGGGAAAGAGCTGACTCATGCTGGAACCACTCGCAGCAGAGTGAAATCCGAAAGATCCCAAATCACTATATCAGCCTCCTCCTGGCCAGCCGGACAGATAAATTACCCACACCTCACTCTCAAAAGGTCTGGTTGCTTTCAGGAAAAGGATCCTCCCCTCAAAGAACCAGCTGTGACCGTGAGACAGGAATGAGTGGAGGGTCAGAGGTCAGAAGATGTTCCTGTAGTCAGTTTAATGTAACAGTCACTGGTTGTTAAGGGAATTACTGCTCATTCTTTGGACAGAAAAGAGTTATGAAATGCAATTTAAAACTTTTCTCTTTAGCATGTCATGTTATCAACATGTAATACAGATTGAATAGGGTATGTATAGGGTTTTTAAGAAGGCCCATATAAGTGGCCTATATTGTAAAGTGTATTTGGACATAGAAAAAAGGCAGTTTCTCAATAGTACTTGTACATTCTTATGTGTTAGTGTAACTTCATCAGCCTCAGCTCCAGCACTATTCCAATTGACAAGAACACAAGACTGAGAAAGGACAAAGTCTCCGGATGTTGTTCTTGCCCCTCCCTCTTTACCGAGCATGCATCAGAGCAGACTTGTCAGCGGACCAGATAGCTCTCCCAGCATGCACCGTGGCAGCAGCACCTTCCAGGGGTTCGCTTTTCTGTTGCTGTAGTTCTACAAAAGTATGTTTTAAGAATGTTTGAGGCGAGAACATTATACCTTTAAGCCTCATATATAGCCCATTTACTGATTTGGTGCATAATATTAAAAAAAGGACCGTTCCAATTTTAATTCACAAGAACAAGAAGACAAAACCCGGATAGATTTGTCCTGCTTGCCCCCGTTCTCCCCGAGTCCATACTTCCAATGTTCTTGACAAGAATGTACTTGGTCATAACCCGAGTCCATACTGTACTCACATACTTGTAAATTGGGAAATGGCCTTAGTTAATGGCCTGTTAATGCCTGATCTAAAAGAACTCGAAACAGCTACAGGAACAAAACAGAAAAATAAATCAAAACGGCCCTGTTTCTTATCATCAGAAGATTATCCCTAATAAGCCAGCCAGATATTAGAAAAACCGTTTTCCATAATAGCCCCTCCTTGGCCAAACAAAAAAAAAAAAAGGGGGGAGGGTCATCAAAAAGTTACTCATTAAATTTTGTTCATAAATGCATCGGATGCACTGCACTTTATTATACACTATATATTATATATAAACTAGATGTAAAATTTACGCAAAGGATTTTTGCATTTTTGGTTAATAGAAATGCAAAGATTTTCAGACAAACTACAGAATGTCCTAACCCTAAATACGGAATCTATAGAAACTGGTATTTGTGTGTTAGACATCGAAGAAAACCAACCAGAAGAAAGTCTAAGCATGTCTCTTTGTCACCTCAACATAAACACCACATCCAGTTCTTTCAGTTTTGGATTAAAAATTCATCTCTTCATAGTTGGCAAGCAATGACCTCTCACAAACCACCACACTGGCCTGGTACAACCCTTTCTTTGTATTTATGCTCTGGAATGACAGTGATTTTAATGAGCTGGGCAAACCCCATCAGTGAAGTAGCAGTTTGCGTCTGACAACAGTTAAAAAGCAGAAAAGGTTCTCCGTTTTGTCATGTGCATTCAAAAAATTGCAATTCAATTAATCCTCTTTATGCCTTTTTTCTTAAGACAAACTGACCATTAAGCTTCAACACACACTGCCGGTGTGTTTTTTTTGATGATTTATTGGTATTTTGAAGGAAAATGTAGCATTTAATTGCTTTCCAAACTGCAGAAAAACAAATCCCTTGAAATAAAGCCAGCTGGTGGAGCTGCAAAGCGTAGAAACTGCTCAATGCTGCTATAATTACCTTTTTATCTTTACCAAACCGAAACATAAAATGCCTTTCAATGCATCATATTTGTGCATCCATGGAATATAATTTCAAAGTCCCAGAGTATTTAAATGCTGAATATGTTTTGCTTTAAGATGCCTAATTGAGTTTGATGAAAATGAGGAGTATTTATCACAGCATTGACACAAATTAGCAAAGCGTGTAAAAGAAATAAGTACTTTTGCAGCAACAGACCAAAACCTACACTTACAGTAAAGCTATATGTTAGAACTGAACTGGAGTCAAAGATTATAGGAAAGCATAATCCATTCGTCAGACTTTACAGAAGTATTTTATATAAAAACGCTTTCTCAAATTACTCGCTACAAAGCTCATAAATGATATGAATATTTTACTCAGCGTGACTTCTGAAGTGCACTTAAATGTTCACTAATTCAAGATATTCGTGCAGACCTGCATAACAAACCATTTTTAGGAATGCCTTTAACGTTATCCATTATAAACGACTGGAGCTGTTTCCTAAAACGAAGTCTATTTTTTGACCCCTGTCAGCCTTTATTCCATCAAATATAAATCCACCTGCTGGAAATGGGCCCACTCACCTACACTCTGAACAAATCCAGGTGGCCTTATGCAGAGGCTAGCAGTAATATCACTATAACTTTACTTTCTGAAGTCTCTGTAATATTAGCACAATGAAGCAGAACATTTCTAGAGAAAGACTTTAACAGAATCCCAACACCTATTTGAGATGCGTGGTAGCAATTCAGAAAACATTACAAGTTTTGTTACAGGAAAATAAAAGGAAATGTACCGTGAAGTTGTGAGGGCCTGTGACTTCTCTGCCGTCTTCCAGGTAATGGGTTTCCATATAGTTACCAGCAAACAGCCCCCTGGAAAGTAAAAAAAGATAAGAAAACAAACACTTAAGATTGACCTCAGGGAGCGTGATCAAACATAAAGGGATCATCCTGTGTTAAACCATCTCACTACTGTTTCCCCTGCACGGAAGATAAACCATCTGCTGATATTTTAAACCTTACTCTGTTTCAGGATCGCATAAATGAAGCTAAGCAGCTTTGAAGGCAGAAAACAGCTTAAAGCCTGCTGTATTATTTTCTATTAAATAACCTTTTACAACATGTGCACCCACCATGACGAAGCATTCAATACCAATCAATAACTCATTCTAGGATACAACAGAGATGGAGATTAGCTTAGACGCTGTTGACAAGACAAAATAACAAATAAATTAGTATAAAAGTGAGATAAACATTCTATTTGCAGATACAAATGAATGTGTGGTAAAAATAAATTTATGGGATTAACGGGATTCTCAGACAGAAACACGACTCAGTGCAGAATTTTTTTGTTGCTGGAAAAAAAATCAAAATGAAATTTTTATGCATTAGTGGGGTGTTAAAAAAGAAGACGGAGGAAATTAAAACGATGTAAGAAGCTAATCAACATTAAACAAGAAGGCTGGTAGAAGTAAAAATCTATTTCAGCTTTCGATATCTGTTAGTAACATGTTAAATTTGGTAAAGTTGCCAACCTTCTGCTAATTTCAAAGTTAGGATAATATACAACTATAAGGTTACGTGTGGAGTCTCCTGTTTTGTAACGCTACCAACAACAAACGGATTTCTAACATAGTTCTTGAAAAATACTTAAATTGGCTCAAATGTAAAGCCACTCACCCACTGAAAACCCGGATTTGGCCGCACCAATTGTTATGTGAACTTATGTTGTTGTAAGATCTGAGTTGGGGAAGCAGGTAGATATTAAATAGAAGGGGGCCTATGACGGACCCCTGAGGAACAATGTATAATTTTTTTGTGGTCTCCATTATATATTTATCAACTTAAACAAAAAAGGTGACCAAGGTTTGAAGGTTGTCTCATAAAGTGGAGTGATGGGTAGTTGTCGGGTCGAATGCTGCACTAAGGTCCAATAAAAGCAGCATTGTGGTTCTTCCACAGTCTGTATTCATACGAATACCATTAAACATTGTGTCATGGGCAATCTCTGAACTGTGGTGAACATGGAAGCATAACTGGAAGACATTGAAATGACCGGTCATTGTTAGGGGGGTTTTTAGCTGCCGAGACACAACTTTTTCAATAATTTTACTGATGAAGGGAAGGTTTGAGCTGAGACTGAAGTTCTGTAGACAGAAGAAGCTTTTCTCAAGGTAATCATTTGAGAATTCACATAAACAAACAGCTTTAGCCATGATATGGATCAATATTTAATAAGGCGGGATAGCTACAGTCATAGAATACCAAATTAACTTTTGGAAATCCAGTACTATCAATGAAAACAAAAAAATTATGTTATTTTGAACACAAAAAGTTCCATCAAAGGTAAACGAGCTTTGTGGTTTTTTTCCTACCACAGCTGGAGGGGAAACAGTGAATCAACAGCAGAAAGAGCACAGTATATTGTCACTGAAAGAGTGACCTTGCACTTCTAGATCAACATGTGGATTCACTATTTATATAATCAACCGAGTCCTCAGTCCAGTGTATCTCTGTTCATACAGAAACCACATGTTCAGCACAACATTGCAGAATATCACGAGATGTTTGGTGAGTGCTCAGCAGAAAAACAAACCTCTACAGGCAGCTGGATTCTCTTACTGACCTCAGCAGTTACTCACAACCCAGCTGGGAGCTTCAGCTGTTACAACCCAGGGAGGGGGGCGATTTTCTTTGGGAGCGGTCAGTATGGGACACAATGCTTCCCCACCCTCAAGTTCTTTAGTGAGCCAAAGACCTGGTAATAATCACAGGATCAAAGCAGGACTTTAGAGAAGGAAAAGCCAAATAAGATGATGTGTTTCTTCAGACTTGATTAGGTTTTGGACATACAAACTCAGCCTCTGCCTATAAAAACAGACCAATGCGGTGAACGAGTCAATTTCTGAGAAAAAGCTGTAAAATGAATCCATATTTTAAACCAGTTGCATAATATCATCATCTGTGCTCAACTTTACAACATGCATGTAATGGATGAATATTACATGCATGTTGTGCAAACAGTTAAGAAATCATCATTAAGCCAGGAAAACCGTAATGCCACTTTGGCACTGCTAAAGAAAATGAAAAAGGGTTATTTAAATAATTTGTCTTTCCGTTTCTCTGCACACGAAGCCTCCAATGCAGGTGTGTTGATTTCATAAATCATACAATTACAAAAAGTCTAGGTACAACCAAATCCTTTTACAAAGGCCTTCTTTGACTTCAAATATTCACCTGTTGAGTTTGCTAATAGCCACTGGAAATGTAAATGGAACCACATTTTTTCAAATTAGTCTAAAAATAACTTTTTTGGCAACTTGAACTTCAGGTGTTTGAAGATGGAGACAAATGGTGAATATAGCAAAAAGAATCTAGTTCACACGGTTAATAGCGTTAGGGTTCTGGGATACTGTGGGCCGGTTTCTCTTTTATAGGCCTTTGGAAAATTCTTACAGTGGATGAGCTTTTAGAGATATAGCAGCATTTTACACAAAATGTAGAGGTCTTTTAATGATTTCGTCATGCAATTAAAACTTATCACACCACTGATAATATGGAGCACCCAAAGGGACATTAAAGAAAAAAAGGCTTTTTTGAATGCAACAGGTGCTTTCTTGATACTATCCATTTAGGTCCTCAGTACTAAAATATCCATCCTAAAGGTCTTCAAACACCTTTTCCTAAAAGACATAACTCTTCATCCTAAGGTATGGATCCTGGATGATGGTGTGGTGGAGCTTTAGACTGGTTTTGATCAATAAAAGGAAAATATGTCAACAAAGGTGGTTTTATGTCTGATGCTTTTTAATTATGGAGAGCTGCTGAGTTCAATAAGAGGTCAATAAAAATGACCTTTCATTTTTATCCATCTATATTCCTTTTTGGGGGAGTATCTTAAGGAAACATGGCATATCTTTTCCATGCTATGCAGATGATGATTTTTATGTCCCTTTAAAGAAAGTTATTAGCTACACCTTCCAACCACTCATGGGAAACTTTTATTAAAGCCTGAGTGTTTTTAGACTTTTTAAAGTGTACAGAATAGAAAACAGACAATGTTTTTTTTTCCCTCAACAGTACATCTTTTAGTGTTTCTGATCAATCATTGTGATTTTAGGAAGAAAGTCAGTGCTGCTTTTTGGAGACTCTTCCTTGACGTGAAGCAGATGGCTAAAGAAGATTTTGCCAAGACCAGCCTGCAGTCATCTTAACTCCACTGGACCCCTGTCAGATGCTTTGTCTTGGCGTTTACTCAGCTGATTTTTCCCAAATCCAGTTACTCAGATTGTTCCACCAATTTCATATTTTCCTTGGGTTCCTTGTGTTTCACAGAGAAGGATATAAACGTCTTCTTTTCCCATATTAATATCCTAATGGCCGGACGCCACTGTAACTCTCTGACCTGTTTTCAGCTTTATCTTGGTCTCAATTATCTGTGGATTAAACGACCTCCTGACCAACGATGCATTTCGAACCAGACCTAATTAGGAGAGTAAACCAAGCAGGTAGTAACAGGCTGGAACCCAGCCTTTTAACACCTGCCAGGTTTGTACAATGGGCTCTATGCACAACTCCACTTCCATAATTTAAGGCTGTTTCCCATCTTTCATTACTTGAACTGATTAATCCTAGTGGACTGGAAGCAGTTATTACCACCTCCTGGAAAACGAGCACCAACGTGAAGAGAAAAAGTGTGCTAAACTCAGCCTAGGAGTAAACTCCAATGTGACATTTGCTGACCAATAGCTTTGTTGTGGACAAGTACTGCCTGTAAATAAAAAAAACTAGCCAATGACATTTGCAGTAGTCATAAAATTGCACTAAAAAGACAACTAAAAGCAACAACTATCGAGACTTTCCCAGCCAGCTGACAACACTTAGGGAAGCTTCTCATCCATGCCAAGCAATGATCCAGCAGCCACCTACATTATGTGGCGAATGTCACAAGTCAGGCACACCCACATGGCCTTGGAAGCTCACTGTTTATCAATCAGTGGGAAGTTAATGATGCGAACGGAAAGGGTGGGATCACGCCCCTCCATTTAAAATGCATTACCCACAGGAGGTGCACACAGCAGGGCTCCATGTAACTGACTGGGAGCTGGCAAAGATACGAGATTTTTGCCAATTAATACAACAGAAACGGTCTCAAATGGCGTGCAGCTTGACATTAGAACAAGCACAAATACAGAAAATGTGACACCACTGGGGGTAAATATGTTTGCACTACTTCAACTTGTCTTCAAACTGTGGAAAACAGATAAATATTTGTACACAATCTCTCACTTAGACAAACAGTTACCATGTAGTGTATTGCTTCTTGGGGATAAAAGGTTTTCTAGTAAATGAAAACATTTGAAATATTAGTAATTAAGTCAAAGATTTTGCATAATAACAATCCTGACTGCAGGCTAAATCTAATGAATTGGTTTCCCTGGGTACCTTTCAGGAAAACTGTTTTTTTATTTCAATGGATAGATGGACCTGCACCTGTCTCCACCCCCCTTTATAATTAATTTTAGATGTTTATTTTTCAGGACAGTAGAGTTATGATATGAAACAGACTTAGAGTAACACTGACAAATGTTTGGTCCAATTTGATATAAATCAAATAATTTTTCAGGTCCATATACTACCCAAATATTGATGCTCTGTGTAGGCTGCTATTCTTAAAAAAATGCCTGCAGCTTGAAAGAGTTGGATCCTTCACTGAATATGACTCAGATCGTTGCTTTATGGCAGTCTAAGCTCCCCTTAAACATTAAAGCTACTGAAACTAACCACAAAGTTGTTGTTATGCAATAAATCAGGTATGACACTTACCTGATCAGGCATATTTAGTTCTCTAACATAGGATTTCATTTAGAGGGATGAATGTAGCCTTATTTTCACAAATAAATACATGACTTTTCAATCTCCTGGTTCAAAGCTGACTGCTAACAGATCCGATAATACAAAGGACAGCTGTTTATATTTGTGACACTGCAAATTTGAAAGTTTTGGACTTTTATTTCATTGGAAAGTTTTTCCCTGTACCCTTTACAGATTTACACATCTGGTAGCCATGTCGGTACCTGATACTAATATACTATATAATAAGTAACGTTTATTTGCTTTTTTTTTTTTTCACAAACAAGGACAGAAAGCTACAGCAGATCCTTCCTACCTTCAGCTATTTACACCTACAATAACTGTTTACAACTCACTTTTGAGTTACTGCAACAATAAATTTCCCTTTGGGATTAATAAAGTATTTTTTAATTTGAATTAAAACTAATTCAACCTTTCCTTTTCTCTCCTTTCCTTCTAGAGATTCCCATAACCCTTTTATAACCTTATTTATATTTTATCTATTACTTATTTACCTATTTGTCCATCATATTTTGGCAGGAGTAAAACTAGATTTAATCTCTTCCACATTCTGCTTCTTGTTCCTAGGTTTGCTTGCCCTTCTTTAGAACACAAGTGGCGAGCCTTGCAGCAATCCTCCAACTACATCCTCTTTACTGACACCCTTCATGTTATCCTTGTAGGGGTGCCTTGATTGATCGGTTGGCCAATCGATTAATCGATAATTTTGGGTGACCTGATCGGCCGATTCCTAGATGTAAAACCAATCTTTTCCCATGATCATATACTTCTGCAAAGCTCTGAAAATCAATATGCTATACTTAGATTTTGATTTGAGAGCATTTATTTCAGTCATTATTATTTACAGGAATTGATTAATGTTTTTTTTGTTTTTTTTTAGTAAGATGAGATTGAAATACGCATTGCAAATTCTATTTTACCAACTTGTGGTCAGATTTGCCCATAATGCCTGATTTCACTATCTTACTCACTGCATACTGTGTGTGGCGTAATCAAAAGAAAAATCTCTAAAAGTTAAAGGCTTAGAGGACTTCAAAATCTCCAATTCCAAGCTTGCACATACCCAAAAGTATACGCATTTTCACACATTAAACTTAAATAACTACTTTTCTATGATTGTTTCTGCTTCCTGAGGCTATTTCTACTACTAGAGAAGAGTTGAATCAATGGGAAACAATCTGAAAGTCACACACTGTGTTTTGTCTCATTAAACTTAGACTTCTTAATAAGGACTTTTGAAGAAACTGGAGATAAGTGTGATAAATGAGAGGCAGGGGTCCAGAATACCAAGATGCACTCCAAATACAATGGTGGACAGTAATGGCGCCCAGATAAATATTTGGAGAAAATGAAATTATAATCAAAGAGGTGCATCTGACATAAAAAACAAAACTTTATGTTGCCTTTAGTTTGTGTACTTTATTGAAACTAAAAGACTTGTGAGGAAATATGGAACTAATAACTTTCTTCTGATGTTATTTGGCGAATTGCGAGAAACCAGCGTCTCTTGGAAAAAGCATGGGGGGAAAATAAACAGGATTTCTTGCATGAGAACCCAGCCTGGAGCCAAAAAGAGCTTGCCTCAGTGTTAGAAACTTTGCCTTTTTTTCCAGCAAGGGAAAAGGACCAGTTGTTCTGGCTGTGATCTGTCTGACATCAGGCAGCGCTGTAGGCCTGTGCCAAGTAGAGCAGAGAAGAAGAATTCCCCTGCTTGTCCTAAAGTCAATGCAACTTCCAGCCTACATGAAGCATGTCATGAATACAACCACTAAAGCATGCCAGGAAATAACTTTTGCAATGGAGGGGTGGAAAAGGGGGTTAAAGAGCAACCAATAAAAAGCAGGGAACAGGACAACTCAAAATGTATTTTTTTGTCATGTGTCAAAAAGTCAGTGGCACAAAAACAAACAATCCTCATGTTTCCTTTATGCCAAGCAGGATTGCTGGGCTTTTGTCCCCGTTTCAACTCATCATAACAGCCTCATTATGATTCTTAACACCTGTGTGGCATCTTGTGGTGGATAATTGGCTAGTGAGATGGTCAAGCAGAATGGTCATTATCAGCGGAGGCACGCAATTACCGCAGCGACTGTCACCTGGAGATTGATGTGGTTAAGCCCAAGCATGCCCTGTGAAATCAATAAAATGTCATCTCTGAGCAGCGTCTGTGTGATGGATTACCCCACAGGTTCTCAATTACAGAAACGGGATGATGAATACGACCCTGACAATGGCTAAGATAATTGGAATAAGGAAGGAAATGCAGCACTGATCTTTGATAAAAATAATGCCTTGAGAAGCACAGGTTACTCAGCTAAAAAAATAGAAAGCAGGAATGTGTTTTTTTTTTGTTTTGAAGAGCAAATTGAAACATTAACAAAAAAAAAAGACAGCTTGTAGGTATTTCAAAATCAAAGGCTTATACTTGCGTTGTATTTAGTTTTAAAGTGCGGGTATAATAAATTCATCAAATGCGACCATTAGAGCAGGAAATAGAGGAAGTCCCAAGAGGAGCTGCAGAACATGTTCTGTTAACAGCTTTCAAACATAGTCATCGACTGTGGATTGGTTGGTACAAGCAGTTTGAAAGGTTAACATTTATGCTTTCTGTGAACTGAGTCCTTATATAGTAAGAAATGATGTTTTCAGTAATAAAGTTAGAGCAAGAAAGTACGACAGAGCAACTTTCATTAAGGTTGGAATATACTGTGAGCCCTAAAATTATTCATAACTCTAATAAATTCAGGTGTGGAATAACCTTTAGTTTTATCTAGATGTCTTTTCTTTTTCCAGCATTCTGTATAAGACAGGATTATCTGTGGGTTGGTCTGATAAATGTTATTTTATTGCATGCAGAGTATAATATTTTAAGTTTTGGTTTTGATTGTTAAGGTTTACCATGAATGAGACCTGTCTTTGGAAAAAGGCACACTGCAACAAACTACGACAAAATTATTTATAATACAGTCACTTTTTAAACTCCCTGGTAAAGCAGAATAATCACCAAAGTAACTTATAGTCAGACATATGTAGAAAAGCAAGTACAACGCGAATTACATATGAACATATATTACATGACCTAAGCACACCACATATAAGCCTTAAGTGGACACATTAACACATTTTTGACACTTATAGAAATTCATAAATGAAAACCTTTAATACTGGTGCTGGAAATATTACTGCTTTCCTGTCATGTCAATGCTTATTTTATTTTTTTATTGTAATCATATGCTTGCCCTTTTCAATTTTTAAATTACATTTAAATTCTTAACTGTTCTTTTATTGTTTCCACTGCAAAATCAAAAACAATTTCCGCTGAAAAGATTGAACATTTAGGTAATTTAATGAGACATCAGAACCTGCTTTTCCCTTTCTTCATTACACTTTACTCCAGTTTACCCAATTTCACTTTTTAGCAGAATTAAACATTTTAAAACACAAATGTCCTACCAATGTTATAATCCTTTCTTTCAGTCTTTATATCCAAACTAAATTTGTAGGGTTCTGATTTTACACGTAATGGTGTAATGGTTTTTTCTTCTTCTTTTTAACTTGAAAAGCAGTATCAAGTCACATCTGGCTCTCATTTTGTTTCCCTTACTCTGCCAGTTTGTGTCACTTAAAAGCATAAAAATGTACACACTAAACCGTATCCATGACAGCAGTCAAACTCAATATTGCATTCACGTGCCCTCTAATTAGTCACAACCAGGCAATCCTGTTTTATTTCAGCTTGAAAAACATAAATAGTCATTTTATTGCTCATGATATCACAGATCACCGGGGTCTAGGAGGAAACTAATCTCATGTGAGTAATTAAAGGCAGCTGATTTTTTCTGACTGAACTCCAATACTGCATTTTAGGTTAAACTATGTGATGCTCTTTTAGTATTCATGATTACAATCAACTGATACACCTCAAAGTCAACAAATAAAAAAAAATAATAATAAGCACATTAAGGTTTATTTCAGGAACTGCCAGACTGTTATGTGAAACTAACCAAACACCTTTACTAATGTGAATCCCTAGAGGAAGAACACTTCTTCCTCCTTTCTTGTACTCTCTGCCTCCAGGGCTGCTGTTCCTCTAGAGCAGAGTGAATCTTTCTGTTCTGGCCCCTCTTATTCATCAGGAGCTACCCTGGTTGGGTGCAGGGGTGTGGGAGAGATATAGAGGGAAAGTGCTTCTCTTGTTGCATGGATCTGCGCCTGCATGTGTTTGGCTGCTTCATATGATTTATGAGCATCTGTGTGGGAGTGGGAGTGTACACATGCAGCCATAGTTGTGGACTTTGTTTGGGTTTCACACAGAGATAGTTCGAGGCTCATAGATCATGCAATACATTCTGTACTTTCAGCATTATCAGCTAACCAAAACACCCCCTTGAATCTAAGACATCAGTTTATCGTGCTGTAAAAAATCAGCAATCAGTTATAAGTCTTTGAAGTCCTCCTTAAATGTTTCTTAGAAGCACAGACATCATGTATTGACCTAAATATACAGTTTATACTAGGACATGTTCAGGACTACCTTAGAAAATAGTTGTCTGAAGGTTATACAGACAGAGAAACTGCAGTTTAACTTTGAGTGTATGTCTTTTATGAGCAGGATTACACAGTTATTCTTAAAAGCACAGGTACAATACATGTCCAACATTTTGCCAACATGATCAAATCTAAAAAACCTGTCAAGTTTTAGAATTTATTTTCCACAAATGAGGTTCAAAAACTATTCCTTAAAGGTGTTAAATTGAATTGTTTTATTCTTAATGAAGTGCCTCGCAAACAAATTTAAAACCCTTCGACTTTTTCTTATTTTTTCACATTACAGCCACCATTTATTCAATTGGAAATAGTATATCTTTACACTCCAAGTTTGGCTTCATTATTTTCTGTAAAATTGCTTAGATTGAAAAGGGACTTTCTGTAAACAACAACTTTCATGTTCTGTGACAGATTTTCAATTAGGTTTAGGTCAAAGCAGTTCTAATGTAAATGTATTCTTTGATTAAAACCAATCTGCTGTAGCCCTGGCAGGATGTTTGAGGGGTTTTAGAAGTTAAAAGGTAAAACTTAAATCTTATCTTAAGGATTTTGCAGCCCCAAACCAGCTTTTCTTCAGGGCTTACTGAAGCTGAACACTATGCATTATTCCATCATTTCTAACCTACTGCTCTCTTCTTTCTATACAGAAATTCCCCACTAGGGGTGTCCCGATACACCTTTTTAATCTCCGATATTCATATATTGATATTGCAGCTTTGCCTGTTGATCAATACCAATATTGACCCAATACGATATCATACAGATTTTTATTAGTCGTTTTATAGTGTGAAATGATCGGAAATACTTTATCAAAAAATGACTTGATATTTCCAAAGAGAAAACAACAGTTAACAGGTAATGAGATGACTGAGGTATTTCTTATTCACTCTTAGAAACTTTAAAAAAAAAACAGATAGAAGCAAAATGTCTCTAAGATTTTTGAAAGAAGGCTGATATATTCTGATAATCATATTTTGGCTGATATTGGACCGATCCCTGATAGGGATATCTTTGATGGTCACATGGTCAGTAAACCAGCACACAATGCTTTTTCACCTTAAGTTTTAACACACAGTAGCATAAATGCATTGGTTTATTTATTTTTATATCAACAATATTAGAAGACATTAGTTCCAATTGTAGTGCACACATTTGGTTAACCTTTGTATATTTCATTTTGTCAAATGCTTAATATTGTTTGTGTTTTCTATTCTGTTGTTGTGGGAGTACCTTTAACTGGGAGAATGCAAAGGACTCTGGCTGACATATTTATTGAATAATTGGGTGATACCATCTGCAGTTCCAGTATGGGGGAAGACATGGACTCCACATTTTTAATATGCTGCATAATCTCTTCTTTTGCTTTTGCGATTTGCTCATTTTGTTAATTTTGTTTAGTAATAGTAATTTGAGTTTAACCCTTAAGCTAACTGTTTAGTTATTTCTTGTTAAATTTTTCTAGATGTTCTCCCTACCTCTTTCTCGGTGTGTCAGTCTGGTTTGATCAGCCAGTATTTAAGCCCCCTTTGTTTCCTGTGTGTCAGTTAGTTTGAGGTTTTGTTATGTGCAACCTTGATATTTTTTGCCCTAATTTAGTCTCTTCATTTGACCTCTTTTAAAGGCCCTGTAAATATTGTTTGGATTATTATTACTTTGGGGAAATAAAACCCATTTTTCTTGATAATCACCCTGTCCCCATGCTTGGCTGGCTCAGTCCATCACAATATCTGATCATTTGCAATATGGTGCCAACTTGTTTATGGTGTATGTTTTAAAACATATTTACATCTTAGAAGATAGATTGTGTCATTTTATGAGCCATTCAGAACTTTATATATGATTTTCTAACCTAACCAGCCTTGAACTTCCCTGACCTGACCGCTGTTTCCCATTGTCTTTTTAGTGTTGGGTTTTCACCAGTTTTCAAACAAACCTCAGATGGTCTTCACTGACCATATGGATTTTAATGAGATTCATTAAACTACTTCTAAATAAAGTTGGACGAAACTGATTTTATTTACTGTAAATGATTTAGAGTGAAAGGGAACATAATAGTAATGCTAGTGATATGCCTACTTACACAAGACACTGTAATTAAGCCTTACTGATGGAAACTGATTAATCATATTTTCGACTTGACACAGACTAGCAGAAAATCAAAAGGTTCGTGTGCAGCTTGAAAATAGGGGCACATTCTCTTTTGTGTGTATTATGCTTTGTTTAGGTTTTTTTTTTTTTTCCATTTTGGCCTCTGGCATCCGTCGTGTTTTGCTTAAAAAAAAAAAAAGAAAATAACAGGGAGAACAGATAATTTCCTTCCATATTTTGGGCCCCTAAGTACCAACTGAACAGATTTTGAAACCTTCATGATCACAGAACATCCATCTTCTGATGGTTAGGGGTAAATGCCCCATGGTACAAAGCTGAAATCATCTAAATGCGCTCTGTTGAACATAAACATTGGTTAATAATAATAATAATAACTGAACTTTATTGATCTCACATTGGATAAATTTACCACTGCATTTAATCCATCTCCTTGGGGAGCAGTGGGCTGCCATCGTGGGAGCAATCGGGGGTTAAGGGTCTTGCTCAGAGAGAGTGGCAGTCTGTGGGAGTGGGTTTTGAACTCAGACCCTCAGGATTCCAAGCTTTATGCCCTAACCAATAGGACACCACTTCCCTCCATAGTGACCAGATTTAGAGTTCCTCTGGCATGTGGTGGAATGGGAGATTTGCATTGTGACTAGTCTATAGATATTGATCTGATGGTCTAATGGTGTCAGTATTGAACAAACATTATGGTAATGCAAACACTTTATGAATCTGCCCCAGGATTATTAGGGTTAACCTATTACTAGAATGGTAGGGGCTGTTAGCGTGCAAAGTAGTCATAAGACAAGTGGGGCCTATTTGGTGCCAAATTCTAGTTACTCCACCCGGCAGAAGAAAAAAAAAACATGATGTTCAATTACTTATTTCAGTGGTAGCTATTTTCCTCCATCTGTCAGCAAAAGAACTTAAACCTTCTAAATGTATCTGAATTTACAATGTTCTTGTGACCCTTTCACTGTTTATGATTTCAAAACATAAAACTGTGTCATGGAGTCAGGCTTTGATTCCTCTGGGTCCATGTACCCCAAAGCAGTCCTCAGCCTCTTTATCACACCCCTGCAGCCCCTGTTGTTGTTGGCAGCTCACTCCTATCCTCAGAGCAGAAGGGATTATGGGATAGTGAGTGAAGAGGTTTACTACTGAGGGAGGCTGAGGGAGACCATACCCCATCCCACAACCCCACTGGGAGTTATTAGAAGTTACTGATGACAAGAAGATATATGAGCGAGGAATGTGAAGTCTTGTGTACAGAAAAATAGGAAGCTGTTTGTTAGGTTTGATTTCCTTTCCTTGCTTTTTCTGTTCTTCAGTCACATCAATGTGGCGCCCTCAAAGTAATGCCCTTGTGGG
Source organism: Cyprinodon variegatus (assembly GCF_000732505.1). Classification (NCBI taxonomy): domain Eukaryota; kingdom Metazoa; phylum Chordata; class Actinopteri; order Cyprinodontiformes; family Cyprinodontidae; genus Cyprinodon; species Cyprinodon variegatus. The sequence goes on from NW_015150580.1 coordinate 269,329, forward strand.
GAAAGAAGACAGGAAACCAAAAGCATCTGTTTTGTGAATGCAATGTTGATAAAGGAAGAGGTGTGCATTCTTTTTCCTTTTATCACTAAGCTATACAGAGTGTTGAAAGAAATGTATAAACTTCAACTCTGACAAAGTTTTCCCACCATTACAATTTAAAGCTTTAAATCAGTCATTGGTTCAAGGAGAAAAGCAACAAGAAAAATAACCTTAGGTTTAAAGCAAATGGAAGTGATTTCCCTCCATTTACTTATTATGGGCAAGGACATTGTTAACCAAAAGAAAAGGCAGAGTGTATCTACTTCAGTGTATCTACATGGATTTTAGAGTTCAGTGAGAGATCAACAGAAAGTACCACAGAACTAAGAATTACAACAAATGTTTTCAAATAGGCAAGGGGAACAAATGGCAGAGCAGCAGCCAAGAGGGCAAGACAGAGATCCATAGTTCAGATGGGAGGGTTTGTTCACAGGACAACTATTAGTATTTTAATTCCACAAATCTGACCTGTGTGGAGCATTGGCAGATGTAATGTCTTTGTAATTTTTTATTAGGACACATTAGGGACACAAAAAACTGAAATATTCCCCTAAAATAAGTTCACCTCGAAGAAAAAATGTCTGCAGTACAAGATGAAGGTAGCTTCATTATGGAATGAGAATGGCTTTCTTTAGAAGGGACATAAGCCCCATTTACACAACCTTCTGAAGACTGAACCATGCCAATTTCAGACCAACTTGTATCAGGGCTCGGTTCCTTATGACCGTTTACACATGCTAGCATGCTTCCTTAATTCCTAGTGACAATGTATGGTACTACTGCTCTCTACAAGCAAACAAGCAAACAAACATGGCGGTGCCCATAACATTCAGGAAGTTTGTTTATAACTCATATTTTGTTGCTTGCGGAGAGTCAGGCGAAAAAGGCATCCTTTGCCGAATTTACTTGACAGAGTCGACTTCCGGAAGTGGATACGACAAACGGTCTTCTCTGTAAGCCCTGATTAGACTAACGATGTGTCTAATGATGTGAGACAGGAAAACAACAACAGATGTTGAGGTTCATCATGTTGCTAAGGTCTGCTCAGGTCTGCCTGCCATTTAGACTCAACAGTTATCTCGGTTACCGTGCTGGGACAGATCTCGGCTTTGTTTCAAAAGGGTAGTGTAAGCGAGGCTATAGATACTAGGAATGGCGATTGAGTAAATATAGGGTAAAATTGGGGGAAGAATTGTTAGAGGGCATATACCAGGTCAGGTGTTAAAACTTCCAGCAAAATAATTAACCTAGAAATACAGCTAGAGCTGCAACAGCAGGGTTTTTCTCAAAGCATAACCTGTCTTAGCATAGCCTTGTCAAAACTGAGAGCTGAATTCAGAGGAGAATGCAAACTCATTGACCATCTCCATCCCAACTGGAGAACTTTGAGCTGCTTTGCCTAGAACAATGTTTTCCTCTACATATATTTGCCCCAAAAGTCTTACAGTTTTTATTCTACTGTATGCTAAGGCACTCAGACAAAGCATTGAACTATGCCTCCAATTTTTGAAATCTTCAAAACAGCTAATGCAACGACTTAACATTTATTAGGCTACTTATTTATCAGCAGTTTGCTTCTACAAAAGTCACTGCTGTGATTTCTTAAATCATATTATGTTGTAATGGCTGCTGATCTGTTTATTTTCAATGGATGATACAAAATCCTGAAAACAGATTATGTGGTTCATCTGAAGCAGCTGTTGCATTTCTATTGACTAATCAGTAGACTGATAGTAGTAGCTGTCTCCCTCTAAGATCATTATTCTTAATTTCAGACGCTGTCAGATAAATATCGTAGATTTTCTTTGGACATTAAAAATGGCCATCCTTGAACCTGTCCAACTGTGATGTACAACAACAGATGTAGAGTCATGACCAAAGATTTCTTTACGATTTTCCTACAACCCTCGTCTTTCATCTGTGACAGCAAATAGTTGCACACTCCATACCCAGCATTAGAAGGATGGTTATAAATTAATAAAAAAAATTTTTGCTGTAAAATAAATGAGATTCTTTTCAATTGTGTTGATCCAGCCCATACATTCTATATAAAATAAGTTGAAATGTGTGATTTGAACGTGAAAAAATGTGAAAAGTGATGCAAATTCTGACCATTTGACTGCTAGTCTGCAAGAAACTGCAGTCTAGCAGGATTAAACTCCTTATCCATCAGCAAGAAGAGACAAAATTCAGTCAGACCAAATCTAACTAACCATTACTTTTTGACCTAGTCTGTGATCCCAGATGCAGACATTAGAGGTCATAGGAGGGTCAGGGGACTGTGAGATAAAGAAGAAAAGGATGAGGGATGAGCTAAATAAGCATTTGCTCCCAACCGACACTTACTCACACTGTAACTCCAGTAAATCTATTAGTCTGAATGTCAGGGGGAGGATGGAAGCCAGGACAGAGAGTCTGGATCCATTATCAATATGGTCAGCAAGAAAACGAGGTCAAAAACCTCCGCTGCTTTTTGTATATCCACTTTGGCAACCTAAATCCTTGAAAAAACAGATATTTGGAGAGATTACTTTTAATTTATGAAGAGCACCCATTTAAAGAAGGGAAAGAGAACAACTGAGAAAAAGAAAAAAGGAAAGGGAAAAACATGGAATGATATGTAATACTGTATAGCAAAGGACACGTTTGTATCTTTCACATCATACCATTAGAGACTTTAATAGGTATTCCTGACAGTTCATATTTACATGATGGATTAAAACGCACACCTCTACTATTTTTCCAAGGTGTGAAAACAAAGAAATATTCCTTCAGGGCATACAAATCAAATAACTACAATCAGAGTGTGTGTTCATGCTCTACTTTTATGGCTCCATCAGATGACTCCCAGGAGGCAGTTATTTTATGCTGCTGCTCATTTCCCTCATGTCTTAACACAACAGTTTTGGTATTATTGCAGGTGTTGCGCCAAGTCAGAAGTCTACATGTTTGCAGTGAATAGATTCAGATGCTATTATGGAAAATTGTTATTCTGATGTATTAAATAGAGATGCACTTCACTGAGTAGAGATACACCAATCAGACTTTTATTGCTTTATATAACTTTATGGGTTATTTTAACATCTTGCCTACCATTTCAGATCTAAGTCTGCTGCACTACTCAATCTAACAGCTACAGCGCATAAGAAAATGTTTTTGTAAACTTTGATTAAATGAAATTGAACACATAAAACACTGAAATTAAAGGAAGAAATATGCTTAAGGTTCCTTAAAAGTGGTAACAGTTTTGCTTAGGCTTTTTACCCCTACAGCCATGGCCAAGAACTTTTTTTGAACAAAGTTTTTTTCATTAATTAATAGCCATGCCACTTACACGGTGACAAAGTTTATCAAGCTGCTATACACGAGGCTTGCAGCAGGTAGAGACAGGAAAATACTGAACCTGAATTTCCTCCTCTGTCCTCTGTAAGGCAGCAGCTCTATAATCACTCACCTGAGGAAAGCACCTCAAGCCGCAGCAACAGCTTCGCTTTGGATCGCTCTCACCAGCAGAAAGTGCGCTTTTATTTGCATGAGGTCACAGCTTGTACGTCTGATTGTGCAGACTTCAAGGTTTTGTTGTCTATTTTTGCTAGATGAAGTCACAGCCCTAATTAAGAATGGACCAACGGGTATTGGTAAGAGGATGCAATGTTTTGAATCCGACTGAAATGACTACAGGCACATTCACGGCTGCATCAGGGAGCTACTGCTGCAGTAGATGTAAATAGAGAATTCTGCAGTACAGCCTCAAATACTTAAGATAGATTTTGACCTACATTTGGGCTCAAATCTAAACATGTGACAAAAGCAGAAGTCAAGAAATGGGATCAATTGTGACAGGAGCCTAGGCCATCACCTGGCCTGGAAACACAACAGATAGTTACTGTATGCTTAGCACTTATAGTTGTTGTTTTGGTGGTTTAAATGACCACTTGATATGTAGCAGAGTTTACATCTTACAATATATAATATTTCCAAAAAAAAATATTTTCGGGGTGGTTCACAGCAAACCAGGGAACTTGCAGAAGGTGCATGGTCTGGGCTGTTATTGATCGATAAACTGCCAGCCACACAAACATGGAGATAAACATAGGTGTGCGCTGGTCTGTGGATAAAAAGTTTTAGTGATGGAAGAGGCCAGCAGACATTAGCCATACTGTTGTTTTAAATACGAATATTTTTAAACCTATGGCCTGTATCTAGACTTGCTCCAACTCACTATGGAGGCATGTAGACACAGAGCCACTTTGTTTCTCCAATTTTCTTTCCTTTTTAAAGGAGCCACTTGAACACTAGAGATCTGGTGCTCTAACCCAGGGTAAACTCCAGAAAAGTGCCAAACAGACACTGTGCAAATGGGCAGTTAATTGCCAAAGACAATGCCAAAGACATGCAGATGATAGATCAGCAACTAAAGTTGATTTTAGGAGTAGTCATCCTTTAAAGTGCCTTTCGAAGATGTGTGTGAGAATAACAACACAAACATAACCCCGAAATGATTCCATACGTCTCTTAATGCCCTCCATCTTAAAAGGGAGAAGCAATCTATTGTAAGACCTGTCCAGCGTGACTACCTAATTAATTAGTAAGATGTGGTGCAACTTATTAATTACAGCCCTAAGCTTGAAAATAATTGGTGCCTCTGAGAAGGTAATTCAAAAGAGGGAAGCTCCATCCAAAAGTCTCCTTTTGAAGGAAGCCATTAAATGAGCTGGCTATGGGTGAAATAAGCCCATCTTTGAAAATAATGAATCACAGTATATCATGGCCTTGCAGCAGCAAGCAGGAGAGGGGATTTTAAAAAGTAGAGTGTAGTTCCCGTTAACTCTTACTTCAGGTATCGTGATTCTGATTTTATTTTTATAATGCTGTATCTTCTCATCTTTCGATATTGCAGAAGGCAAAAAAAATAAGAGTTTTCTCTAATGAATATTATTATTTTTCTTCTTATTTTCAAAAAAAGTTGTAATTCAAGGTGTTCAGTGTGTAATTGTGAAATTCCCTGAATGTAAAATTTAGGGACAAGGCTAAAGGAGTAAGTCCCTGTAGACCTTAAAGCAAATCACGTTTCTTCATTTTCTTCAGTCTGAGACAGTGGCGGCTGGCCAATAGAGGGCGCAAGAGCACAGTCCCAACCAGCGAATAACCTTAATAAAGACATAAACATTAAAATATTTTGTAAAATATTTATATATATTTTTTAGATGTGCAAGATAATCTTTAATTAGGAGTAAAGCTGTTTTCATTTTTCGTCGGATTGGTGACGTATTTCTGCCCTAGGATGCAAATTCTTTGCACATTAACTCGTTAAAAGTTGTACATGCGCAGTAGCTCCTCTGCAAAACAGAGAGCTCGGTACACACCCGGTGGCAGGAATTGTCGTCACAGTCCAGGTCGCGTAAGTGAAATCCCTTAAAAAACATACCAACAGAAGTTGGAGGTGAAATCTTTTGGACCTGATCAGACGAAAATCTAAATTAGCAGTCCAAAGACAGATGGAGATGCTTCACTCTGTCTTTTTCCACGACCTGGTTAAGCTACAAGGCTTGGCTAACTTCATGCAGCGAGGCTAAAGCTTTATTCTGCTGCCTTGACTGTCGGCATTCTTTTTCAAACGTCTTGATCTGACCCAGGATGGATAAAGACAGGTAGGACTGATTTAAAGCTCTTTTTCGAAAAGGCAAAGAAGATTGAACATCTCGGATTCATATGGAAAATACAAGATAGTGTAATTTTTCTTTGTTAATTTTCATAGTTGCTCTTAAATAAACACATTCTCAGAAAATAAATTGTTGTTATATATAAAAATATATAAAGCTGACTAATAGTTTCTCCATTATTAAACTGGTACATAATCTTTTTAGGTTTGTGACACAATATTGGACCATGAACAGCTTTACCTTCAAAAAGCCTCAGATTTATGTACAAAAGGTAAACATGTACATGAAATGATGTTTTGTTTTTATAAAATGTTTTTTGTTGTTGGCATTCATATAAATATACTGGTGTGATAACTTGGCATACATTTGATTGGTTTTTGGTATACATCTATTTTGAATTTATACTGGAGAAAACTGCACCAGCCGCCACCGGTCTGAGATATGATAAAAACATATTCAATCTCATTACAACAAAATTCAGAGAATTTATATCAGATTGATGAAAACAACACATGGCTTTCCAAACTTTAACAATAATCTGAAAGGTGTGGTGTACACATGCATATAACCACTGAGTCAGTAGCTCTTAGAACACATTTTACTGAAAGAACAGCTACAAGTATTTTAGGTTAAATGATGAAATGTGGCTTCGGTCCCAGGCGCTCTTAAAAAAACATTTTAATTGTACCAAACATAAGGGGAAAATTATAAAACATGTTTTCTTTTATTCTATGAAATTATCTTCACAGCATGATGCAGCTTATTTTTACCACAAGGGTGGTGCAGTGTGTGATTTTAGTGTTTAGTTTTATGGATGTCTTGGCTGCTTCTCTAAATAATACCCTATTTGTCCATCCTGTCAGTTTAGGAGGAAAACATTGTTTAGGCGTGTTTGGAGTTGCACAGAATTCTTTTTCCTTTTATAATAAATTTAACAGTTAGATGTAAAAATCTTGGCATATTGTTTTACAACCAAAGTCTAACATGCTTGATGCATACCCTGGGCTTTCTTAATGTTATTTGATCAATAGCACCTGAAAAAAGAATGTTTGATTGTGTCAAAATATGGGGAAAAAAAAATAACAGGTTTGGAGGGAGACCTAATGCTTATAAAAAGTTATCTTTTCATGTTAAATCTCTATAGGAAACAGCTCATTTAAATGTTAGCGTAGGCACTTCTGGGGGTGCACAAGTGTTTTTCTGTATGTTTCACAGCAAAAAGGCCTGCGCAAGTTGGAAAGTGTTATTCTAAGTGCCTTGAGGCTAAACATGATTAGCAGGAAAACCTCATAAGTAAACTAGACACATCCTCCATCCAGCTGATGAGCCATGGGTGTCTTTTTCAGTGAACCTGTATTCCACTAAAAAGTAAGTTACAGATGGAGCGTATGCTGGATGCTTAGCTTGGGACCCACCTTGCATGCCTGGAGGGCAGATAACACATTCAAAACTACAAAGGAGCTACACTTGCCCTGCCTGAAGTGGATCTGCACCCCACAGTAATAATAAACAAAGAGTCCTTATTGGAATACTGGTTTCTAAGATTTGGTGGGTTTGTGATTATGTCCTGAATGCAGAAAGATAATGGTTTTAAAGTGGGTTAAATGGTCAAAAGACCAATGCACTCTAGAGTACCGGTATGTATTACCTTTTAAAGGCTTTGTAAAAACTGCCCAAAAAACTGCTCAAATAATGCATATAGGCCTACTTTTTGAAATATATCAGATCTATTAGGAACCCTTAGGGTTAGTTTTTTCTTACTGGTGTTCTGTTGAGTTTCTATCAGCACGCAATCTTCGATCTATAGAAAACGGATGATATAGTAGTCACTCCTGAAAAATAAGTTACCAGTTAGATACTCTGGTATTGCATAAATATTTACACTGTTCACCTTTGCATTAAGGGTCTAAATGATGGGCTTGTTATTCAAATCCCAGATCGAAAAGGTTTCTAGAGGTTTGTTCTCTCATCTCCAGACTATTGCAAAAAAAAAGTAAATATCCTGTCAAGGGGTGATGCTGAGAAACCAGTCAATTCATTTATCACCTCAAGGCTGGACTACTGTAACTCTTTAATATCAGAAAGTCCGCAAACTATAGTTAAAAGCCTTCAGCTGATCCAAAATTCTGCAGCCAGAGTTTTGATGAAAATTAAAAAGAGATAATATATTCTCCTATCTTAGCTTCCCTTCATTGGTTTCCTGTTAAATCATGAATAGAAGTTAAAATCCCCCCTCACATACAAAGCTCTAAATAACAAAGCTCCATCTCATTTAAGGGATCTGATAATTTCTTATGTTCCTAACAGAGCAATTCCTTCTCAATCTGCAGTTTTACTAATGGTTCCTAGAATTTCTGAAAGTAAAATAAGAGGAAGATCTTTTAGTTATCTATCTCCTCTCCTGTGGAACCAACTACCAGTTTTAACCCGTAAAGCAGACACGCTGTCTACTTTTAAGGCTAGGCTTAAAATGTTTCTTGTGGATAAAACTTAAAGGTAGAAAGATAGTGATTGCTTAAACACTTGGCGAGTGCAGAAGTAGCAGAGTACCGGTAAACAGAGTTATGCAGCAGAGGAGAATTCAGTATGAAAATAGGATTATTTTGGCTATGCCTTTCTCATACCTCATCCAAAATAGTTAGGCTAACCTGAGGTATTTTCTAAATTTTTGCTGCTATACATTTAAGCTGCTGGAGGACATAGGCACCACTTTTCCTCATTCTTATTCAGTATATCACTTTTCTCCCATTCTCCAGTATTTGTTAGTTCAAACAACTTTGTGTTCTGTCTGCTTTTTCTGTCGTAGTAGCTTCATCTGGTCTTTTTGTTGTTTTTGTTTGACTGTGACTCCATCCTGGATTGAAATATCAACTGTGCTGCCGCAATCAACACCTTTGATGCTGGAGTTTTTGCCTGTTTTTCAGTGTAGTCCTGTTTCTCTTACTGTGACTAACTGTATGTGCTCTCTTTCATCCTCAGACATGAGAGCCGGCTTGGAGCTCATCTGCCAGGCTGTGTCTTCCCTGGAGCTAGTTAACAGTTACCTTTTGTATCTCTGCTTCTCTCTGTACAATTGCTTCTATCTCCTTGAACCCTTATCCGCAGCCTCGGCAGAAACCGACTGCCTCTGATGACACTAGTTCTGAGTGTTTTTTTTCAACTTAGCTTTATATATGTAGTGTCTAATTACAGGGTGTACATAATTAAATATTGCTATTACCAAATATATAATAGTATTCCATTTTTTTTTCATTTCAAAAATAAATTCAAAATTTTAGCAAATGTGCCAAACTGTTCCAAAAGGGCACACTAAAGGTTCGCCTGGATTTATTTCAATCTAAACCTCTACAATGTCTCAGTTGCTTGCTGTATGGGTAAACCAGCTACCTATGTAACTAAGATCTGTTGTTGTACTTTATTATCTACATTTCCTTCGTTACAGAAAAAGTGAGGAATTTTGTTTGCGAACATCATTTGTTTTCTTTTAGGTAACATTTATGTTTTGGCCATTTTAATCTAATTTCCTCAGTCACAGAATATTTTAGTTTCAAATTTTCACATCCACATCACCCTGAATGACCTTTATGTTGGTAGACAAAAATACTAACAGCTTAGGCAGTATGCAAGTTGAGAAAGGCCTTATGAAGTATGAGTATGCCTTTTTTGGAAAGGCGTCTCCATTATTAAAATTGTACATTGTTTTTTTTGGGGTTGGAAAAAAAAAAGGCCGAATGAATTTTTTGTACACATGGATTTTGAACTTATAGCCCCCCCCCCAGAGAAAACTCCACCAATCGCCACTGCTTTTGACAATTTTTGGGAAAGAGACTGATAATAACTTTCATGTGTTTGAACTTTGAGTGTTAAAATAATATGCGTCACAAGCCAAACTTTCTCCTCAGAACAGCTGGATTGAATACAAAAAATGAACTGTGTTGCAATAAGGACATATTGGGGCTTATTCTCTTTAGAACTCGAATTTCTGGAAAAAAAAATCTGAGATACATTTATGGACATAGCTGTCTGAAATGAATCAAACTAACCATTTTACATTAATCAAACAATTGGTTGTCAAACTAAACAGTGATTGTCTGAAAATGTTGTCATTTTAGAAATACACCAGTGCTTATATGCCTAAAAATCTTTTCCACCAATAATTTTTTTGAATACAAGTTAGAAAATCAAGTTCAGACGGGGACACATGCTGACATTTAGCTCCAGGCAGTAGGTGCCCTTTGTAAGATTGTCCAGGGATGCTGTAGGAATATCTGAACCTTAAGTCTCATGCTTCCCCAACCATTCATGCCAAGAAAGAAGACAAACCAGAGAATGCACCATATTTCAAGAACCGCAAGCAGTTTTCATCATTTTTAAAGCAAATCTCAGGAGCTCCACTACCACCATAAAACGAACCACAACAACAATAATCACTGAAAAATCTAAGTGAGGCACCAAAAACACTGAACACTGTGGCAAATTTTGACTCCAAATTAACTACTTGAAAGGAAACTGATGACAGCACTTAACTAAGCAGCTACAAGATTCTTACATTAAATAAAATACTGGATTGGAAGTTCCAGCAGGAAAAAAAAAAAAAGTTATATTTTATATATATATATATATATATATATATATATATATATATATATATATATATATATATATATATATATATATATATAAAGTTGTATTTTGAAATGCAGTGACATAAAAAGCACACAAAAAGACAGTGAAAGAGATTCTTATTAAAGAAAAATTATAATATAACCTCAAGGTTGGGTACCAATGTTTTGAAAAAGCTGCTTCATATTTTCATTATATAACTTTAAAGTGCCCACTTAGATGACCCTGCATTAGGGCCATTGGAGATGGCCCTAATGCAGGGTAAGAAGAAGTACTTTTCAGATAAAAGAAAAGAAAAAAAAAGAAACAATGTTTTTGGGAAAAAAAAAAAAAAAAGGGAAAACTTTGATATTTTCTGACATTGCAGCACTATTATGAATCAGATTCTTATAACTTCAAATTTGAAAGGACACTTAAGCAAAAGCTGAGTTGCGTCCGACAAAGTGCTATCCAAATATTGCTGCCAGTAAGGAGAGGGGTAGAAGGAAGAAGCAGTATGTTTCCTATCTTTTGTTCATGAAGCCTAGATGCTCTCATCAGCCGCATAGGAGTTATAAGGTCATACACAATGCTTTGTGTGACAGAACATAGGCCTCACAGAGATTAACAAAGATACATCATTTCTTCAGGTTTGCTTTGCGTAGTACTTGCAAATAAACACTTTTCATATGGTGATCAACCAGAGGTGGTCTATTTGTGCTAGATGTATAATAAGAAAAATACTGAATGAAAATATAATTTTAAATATATATTTAATATTATTTGCGGTGAATGCTCTGAAGCAACTCCTTTATCATAGATGCAAAACAAGCAGCCCATAAATCTGTGTTCATTTTGATCAAACTTAATTGATAACTCCTCATTCTTTATTAAGTTATCCCTAAATACTGATTCCTAAAAATAAAAAAAATAAATACAGAGATGGCAAAAACATAAAATCAGATGTTCAAAACAAGGTCTTATTTTATCAATATTTGTATATGTATTATTTACAGTTAGTATGTAACTATGTTAGCATTATGAATAATACTAGAGAATACAAACAAATGATGAGAAACGCTATATAATCAATATAAATATTCATAAAATTCTATACCTGTAAATCAGAAACCATAATTAGTTCAGAGCTATAATTTGGCCCTTAATTTATATAAATATATATAATTCCACATGCAAAATTTCAGCTTGATCAAACAACGGAAAGTGGGTCAGGGTCATTACTTACTGAACGCCCCTCGTACTATGTATCAAGGGATCAGGTATAGAGAAGTGATGCTTGGAATTAGATCGGATTATTGTGACTGAAATTTAGATCCTCGTTATTTAATGTGATTATTCATAAACTTTAACATGAAATTATTGAATTTTAGCAACTTTAACCAACATTACCTTGATGATTAAAAAAAAGACATTAAGAACAGTAGATGTAGAAGGCTTTTGAGAATGAACCTGACGGAGACAGGTTTTAGCATTTAGCATCTAAGAGTAACGTCTTTCCCAGCACTGAATGCCGGATACAAACTGGCAAAAAGTCTGAGAGCACGTCAGAACGACATACCCTTTTTCTTTTTTTGACTGATTTACATCTCTGCGCTTGGAAAATTATAAGTGTCTCACATATTGAATTCATCTTTTTTTTTAGTACCCTTACAGGTTCTGGTTTAGTTATATCTTATAAATAACTTGAATAATGTGTACGAAGAAAATTTTGTTTATTCAGTCAATATCTAAAATTGCTGGCACAATAAATTATTTAAAAAAATGAAGAACTAAAATGTTTACCTCTTCATGTTATGGAAAGATCCTCTTAATCAAAGAGGAAGAAAACTCAGGCTTTTAAGTAAATGGCTGTTTATCAATTTATCTTTTGTCTATCGATTAGAACAGTCAACTTTAGATTAATTAATTGAATGAAAACTTGCATCCCTTTCAGACAACGTGATTTTAAGGTTTTTTCCTAAATGATGCAAGTCTTAATACATGAATAGCATAGTGGGTGACTTTGCTTATTTAAAGGCATAAGAGCTTCCAAGAATGAGCTATACAATGCTTAAGCCCGCTCTAAATTTTAGAAGCATCACCTAAACTCACTTTTAGTTAAAAACATTATTTGTAAATAAATAAATAAATCCCTTCCTATAAAAAGGGACTAATGTGGGTGTTTTATATTACTTGGTTGAATGTTTAAGTTGTTATTGGTACTTCTGTTTTAGCTGCACACTCATTAGCTCACTCTCACTATTAAAACACTGCAGGCAAGACAAGCTGCTGTTAATCAGCATAGTTTTTACATCCTGCTGTTGCTGCATTTTGGTTTTCCACACTTTAAAATTTTGGCATCAAGTTGCAAGGCATTTACTTGCAGGCTGTTTCCAAACCTGACCAGTAGTTTCTAAATATACACAAGGTTCATTTAATTCAATATCCTTAGCTTTTAAATCTCTAAATTGATTTCCTGTCAGAAGAGAATCATTGCATTTTCTGGAATGAGCTCAGCCAATTTCACGTTTAATTTTGAATAAATGCAAGAACATTTCCTTCAATAGGAGGACTTTAATATATGATTTTTATGAAATATGTAAAGTTTAAAGGCTGAGATAAATGAGACACAGCAACAGAGACAATACACTGCCTACATTATAGGCAGAAGTCAGGTAATGATTCTGTCTCTCTGTTTGGTCCTTGTCAGTTTGTTTCTTAACCTTTTAATATGCTTCTTATTAACTTCTTAGACATAAAGTGACCCCATCTATCAAATGATCCAAGTTCCAAATGGCAAAGAAAAACTGAGAATATGGCACTGAATGACCTTTTAAGATGCTGATGTACATTATTGCTCTTCGCTTTAGGTCAACAGATATAGTCTTTCATTATAGGTCAGGTAAAATCCCTTGAACAAAGAAAAGTGACAATCAACCCTGATTTTCAATGACTTTGACCAAAAGCTGAGGTGACTGAAATGTTATTAGGTCTACTTTCATGGTTTATAGACTGGGGAGATCACAACTATGATTAAGATTATTCTGAATACAAATAAAATCTCTTTCGATTTCTCTCTCATTCATGTGTGTGGGGGGGAGGGGTTTAGTCTATAGTAGTGGTGGGACTTGATTGATATTTGTCGAGTTGATCACAGGTTCTGTAATTAATCAATTGAGATTAATCACATTTAATCGAAAACCTTATAATTGAGCAAATAATCTCTTTTTAAAAACCTTTTTCCTCCTTAATATTGAATAAATAATATAAGAACATATATTTTCTGTTTAATCCATCTATTAAGTTATTAAAGCTTTAGATTTGTTAAAAGTTTATATATTACACCCATAATAACTAACACAATTTCTGTGAGGAACTACTTCTATAGAAGTGTGAACACTAAATATACATTCGTTATACTGTAGCACAATTCCTTCCACCAACTATGGTACAAAAATATATATATCATCAAGACATACGATATTGCGTGTAAACATAAGATAATATTTAATTTCTAATACTGACAGAACTATGAAAACATAAAGATTTGCCTTTAGGAGCTTAATTACCATTCGATGTGCAGCATTTAGTACAATTAAGACATTTAGGCCACTTAGGCTACTGTTTATCATTAAGCCAGTAACTCACACAAATAAATCCACAGTAGCTTAGTAGTCCATACAGATATCAGGTATTCTGTAGAGCAAGTATACCTCGCTGTAGAAAACTTGTATTTGTAGTTTCATATTTTTTTTTTTTTTGCGTTTTTCACCATAAATAGTGTATATATTTTTCTTAACTTTGTTTAACTTACTATAGAGAAAAATAACAAGGAAAATAGATGTTAACAGGGATTGAAAGAAGGATACAGATAAACTGGAGAGAGAGTAGTACATACTGTAACTAGGACTCATCCTATAAAATGCTTTTAGAATAACCAACGTTTAACGCAGCATAAGCAATACCTTGGAAAACAATATAATAAATAAATCATCCCCCTATATCTGCTTTTTAGTGGTGCAAGGTTCAAGATAAGGTTCAAGCTTGGGTGCAGATTATGTCCATAATGTACAGCGGGTTATGCGTTAATCTAATCACGCTTAAAAAAAAAATACAAAAGAATATAATGCCAATAAAAAGAAGTAGAATCATTTTCTATTAGCATTGTTAACTTTGTCAGATGTATTAAAAAATTCAACATTCCCATTACCAAGTTATTTATTGAGAAAGACCATGGGCACAGGCACTTTTTGCTGCAAGGCAACAGTCCTACAAACTGTGCCGCTCCCCGAGTTGATCCATTTAATGGAATTACAGCTACAATTGTATTTTCTTCAGTCTTTTTCTTTCAACAGCAGTTTTCTTTCTGCCATTCCAGATCTGTTTGTTCTACTAATTGTTCTCCAATCAATCGATTCTCCCACCTAGGCTGCAGAGAGTTACCAGATATCTCTTGGCTTCTCATTGGTTTAGGTGGGTGACCATGTCTTTGGATGTTTGCACTTAAACTGCAATCTTATTCTTCAGATTATGCAGTTTTTGACTTATACTGAGCTTAAATTATACATGTATAGACTTTTCTGAGGGCAGGTAATTGCAAAGAATTAAATAACTTAGGGAGATGCTAAATAAAACTGATTAGTATTTACACAGTTTTAGAATGTTTGTAACAAAGTAAAAACGATTTTTTTTTTTCCCCCCCTCTCCTCTATTAAGTTTTACTTGTCGTTAACCACACGAAATAAAGTTTGTGGTTGTAATGAGACAAAATTTGAATTTCAATACTTTTGAAAGGTAATTCAAAACTATACACTTCATGTCCCCCTCCTCAGTGAAAACCAAACAAGTATGCCCAGCTTTGCTTCGTGCCTGCCGTGCAATTTAATGTCACCTACATTTAACTGCAACCTGAAAAAGAACCCCCCCCCCCCAAAAAAAAAATGGTTTTCAACTTACATCATTTCTCCACAGAGCTTCTTTTCCCTTCGTCTACAGATGCTGAAAGTGTTTTAACAACTGGTTTTCATCGAAGCATGCGGTCAGTATGTCGGCATTCTGAGACTAAAAGCTTCACTAATGCAAGCACAGCAGGCTTTGCTCTGGCTGTGCAACACTGATCTAGAAATATACGCTTATCCACACACAACCTCTTTCAATTATTGTCTTTTAAAATGTTTTGTTTTCCTAAACAGACATAAAATAAATATATTTATGAGGCATTAGTTCATCTTCGTGCAGAAAGCTCTTCTGCAGTAATTAAACCTTGACTTCCAGCAAGCTTTGACAGTAAATTCTGTCAGGATTGTATTTATAATGCATCAGTACTTGGAGGGCTAGTAAGAAAAGCCATACTAGCCCTCCATCATCTCTGTTCTTCTTTGGATTGGATCAGTAGACTTTTAGATTAATGCAAAGAAGATTCATACGGGTGAACCTAAAGTGTTTTTCTCTGCGGCTTAGAACAATTTGACAATCTGCAAGGCAGCTCTACAAAATCCTCACCTAAGCAAAGAAAGACAATTCACCAGGGAAATGACTGTGATTTCCAATGAAAATATTTCCAGAGCAGGTAAGCCATAAAATTGCACTTTCCGGTGTTGAAATCTTTGTTCCACAGTTTGCAGGTGGAATTTACATACATTAGGTACAGAAAACAAGTGAGAACCGCAGCCGACGGTGGCATTAAACCCGTTCACTTTCCCCTGCTTTGTCTCTCCTCCCTTCTTTTCCTCTCTCCATCACGCAGACAGCTCCGCTTGTTCGTGGTTGCTCATGTGTGGCAGCAAAGCTGGATGGAAAACATATTGCTCCATCAATCAACTCCCATTCTTTCTCAGCTGCAAACTCAGCTGCGAGACCGTCTGAGGCTGCGAGGCCACACAGAACTGTGCAGACATGCAAAAATGATGAACATTCATGCAAATGCACAGCAGCTACGACTCTATTAAACTGCCTGTACGCCGATGACCTGATCTCTTTCAAATGATTGCACTCCCTCCTCGTGAGAGTCCCTGGGTTGACAGAATCTTAATGTAGAGTGTGTTTGAGTGTCTTCTGTGTTCAAAGAAAACCTCCTTTTCCCCAGTGTAATGCTGGAGGATCAAATGGAAATACGGAGCAAGAAGAAGGAGGAAGATGTCGGTTTTTATCAATGTCTGGCTGATGTATTCAGGAATTGCTGTCTTTCAAGTCTTTGTTTCAGCACAGTAAAAAGTAAAGCACACACAGCACTACCATGCTCACACCAGCACAAACTGAGAGAAAGACTCCCTCTTTTTTTTTTTCTGGGGTACAGCTTTAGCCCCCGGGTGGCCCATATGTCACCTATTTGTACTCCAGAAAGCATTCAGTTAGAAGTCGGGCATGAGCATGAACAGTGGGACACTTACTCATTTTTCTCCAGAGCAAGGACCAGCTGCTCACCTTCCACCTCCACCAAGAGCCTCAGTGATACAGGGTGACTCTGAAGAGACAAGAAATATGAGAAGTGATGTATTTCAGCCAAAGATCCTGGGGTGAAAATCAAATCATTTCCACAGTAAACATTATATAAACAAAGTTATAACTTTACTTATGTACAGTATTATGTCTAAACATCATTCATAATTTCAATAAGAAAAAAAGACTATGCAGTACTTTGCAGAAGTATTAAAGGGATAGTTCGGGATTTTTGACATGAATCTGTATGGCATCCCCATCACCAGTGTCATGCAATCACACTGACTTACCCCTGGCAGCATCCTGTGAGCAGAGTTCTTGTCCAGCTTTGGTCAAGCCGAAAGTAGTCCGGCAGGTTTGCTAGACCCAGCGAAATAAAACGTTTCTGTTGTTTGTGATGCAGACAGCAGCTGCTGCAACTCCGACATCCTCATCAATGGAAAGGTTCTGTATCTCGGGCATTACTAAATCCCACTCGTGGCAACAGTAGCATCCACCTCTGTCTGCATTAATTCGCACTTGAAACAAGTGCACCATGATTTGTCGGCCGCCCTGGATATCGCAGCTCCAGCTGAGGCTCCTGCGGCTCCGGCTTCAGCTTCCATCACTTCTCTGTCCACCCTCTCTCTTTCTGCCCGATCTAACTCCATTTGTCGAAGTTCATCGTCAGTGTACTCGGGTTCATAAAGATATCCCTTTGGCTCTAAGTGGAAGTCGATGTTTTCCTCGTCGCTCTCGTAGTCAGACATCTTCCCCAGTAGTAAACAATCGCGAATCACACAGGTAGGCCCTTAACCTGACAACAGCCAGATGCATGCCTCGCTCCGCCCAGCTAGGAGCTAGGCGGAGCGAGACATGCATCTGGCTGTTGTCAGGTTAGTAGGCCCTAGCTGTCAGGTCATGGTGTCGCGCGCACTGATACGAACAGAGAGAAAATAGGACCAAGTGATAACGACGTGTGACTTTTTCCACTACAATGTTTTTGGGATGCAAAAATATCACTCTTTTGAACACATAATGTTTTGGGAAGAGAAACGTTTTATTTCGCTGGGTCTAGCAAACCTGCCGGACTACTTTCGGCTTGACCAAAGCTGGACGAGAACTCTGCTCACAGGACGCTGCCAGGGGTAAGTCAGTGTGATTGCATGACACTGGTGATGGGGATGCCATACAGATTCATGTCAAAAATCCCAAACTATCCCTTTAAACCCATTTCTAGCTTTTTTATATTTTGTCATGTTAGTAATGCAATCACGGTTATTTAGAGGGCTAAACTAAAACCAAGCACCTCATAACTTTAAAATGGAAGAAATATGGTGCAAATAATCTTAAATCTGTGACAGGCATTTAAATTGAACCCCTCTAAATGAATACTTTGTAGAACCGTAATATTTTATGATTGCAGCTGCAACTGTCTGCAGCAGCTTAACATATCTACAGAGAGCATTTTAAAAAAAATTTTCATGAGGTAAAGCGGAGTCAAATATGCTGTCAAGTGCTCCCAAATATTACTATTGTTTTCGCTGTTCTTTGATTTAGGTGAAGGATAATGTAAAACATGACTATGCTTTAAGCCCCACCACCCCACACACAGACTGTAGCTCTGGTCGTATATTTTAGGTTTATTGTACTCTAACCAAGTGCTGAAGATTCCTTAAGAGGTCCTCCCAACACCTCCACAGCCTACTGTATAAGATTTCTGTTTCTCTTCCCATACTGCCATGTACGTAGCTCCATCTATCCTCCCATAATCGACGACCGGCTTTTCTGTACCTGCTTAACAAAACATCTCCTCAGTAAGATGCTGACACCTCTATTTTTGATCAGTATTTGGTACCATTCCATTTCTGTCACGTTTTATCCCTTCTGGGGTCGCAAAGGGTGCTGGTGCCTATCTCCAGCTGTCTACGGGCAAGAGGCAGGATACATCCTGGACAGATCGCCAGTCTACTGCAAGGCACCACAGAGAGAAACAGGACAAACAACCACTCACACACACACACACACACTCACACCTAAGGGGCCTTTAGATAGGCCATTTAATCTAACAGTCATGTTTTTGGACTATGGAAGGAAGCCGGTGTACCCGGAGAGAACAGATACATGCTCAGGGAGAACATGAAAACTCCATGCAGAAAAACCCCAGGCTGGGAATGAAACCCGGAACCTTTTTGCTGCAAGGCAGCAGTGCTACACATTGCACCACTGAGTGCTTAGAAGATCTAGGTAATAAAACTCTAAACTCCTGTATCTTTAAAGGAACAAGATAAGGTTTTTGCAGGAGACCAGGGTCGTAAAATCTACTCCAG
>NW_015150580.1:289940-312958 GCF_000732505.1 Cyprinodon variegatus
TGAGGCAGTTCTGAAGGCAAAAGGGGGTCCAACCCGTTACTAGCATGGGGTACCTAATAAAGTGGCCGGTGAGTGGTACCTAATAAAGTGGCCGGTGAGTGTATATCAACTTTCAATAAACTTTTTAAAGTTTTGTTTGTATGGCTAAATTTCTGTCTGGTTCTCAGAGGTCACAGCAAAACTGCTTGCAAGACATTAATAAAATTAATTTATTTACAAAACTGTAGGATATATTATTGAAATTCTAAGCCATGTTATTAATCTGCTCCTAGTACAGAGCCGACAGCATTCTTAATATTCAGATAACACTGAGTAAAAGCAGTAACAACCAGTCAATTGATCAATCTCAGAGGGCATCATTTGAAAGTCTCTGGTGTAAGAGGTCAAGAGTGTCAAATATTTTCAAGTCAATGGTTAAGTACAGTGGTTTTAAGCATGCAAGCCCATTATAAGTTTTTTTAAAACCTTGGAGGAGGTAGTCACAGTGCTATGCCAATAAATGAGGAACGGCTTTCTCAGTTATGAGACTGTATGCTGCTAATGTTTAAAATTACCAGGATAAATCAAACTGAATCTGTGTGAGGCAGTAAAGTCAATGTTTAAACCCTTGCCTGTGGGATCAACTCCTTCAATTAAGATAAAACTTTTGACTGAGCCACCCAGTGTTGTGCGAAACCCTGCATGAGCAGTAATTTCAATAGATGAAAATTCTCTATGAAGACACTTTGTTTCTTGGAACAAGGGCTGAGAGGATTAGCTTTGTGGTTCTATTCCATTTGACATTAATCCTGCAGAAAGTGGCAAGTATTCACAAGCCCCAAGTCACGCTGATACACTAATCATCACTGTTAGACTCAGATGAAGCGGTTCTGTGTCATTTATATCACTTCTGTTTATCACAATTTGCTACAGATGCAAAAAAAGCCACACAAAGTCTCAGACTGGGAAAAGAAAATCATCTGTCGCTCGCTTTTCCCAACACACTCACACACACAGTCTAAACATGTGGTTCAAACTGGGTCAGCTCTAGCAGAAAGTACCGATCTGGGTTAAGTCATCCAACACCCCTCACGAAGAAGAATGCAGAGTGGATCATGAGAGGATATGGAAGTGGAACACTTAACGGTAAAGGCAGTATGATTTTTAGCCTATTTTCCCTTCCAACAGGTTTCCATATCACTCAGTCAGATATATACATGCAGAATCATCACACATCTCTACTGTGTGGCTGAACTTATTTTTAGGAATTGAAGAATTTAAATGAGAACTCTGTTTCAACTTTGTTTCATATATTTCTTTTGATCAGAGATTTTGTTCTGGTTTTGGAGGTAATATAATCCCAGAGAGGCTGTCTGTTTGGTTTGGCCAAGACTAATTAATTCACAAATGAATTAATTATGCAATAACATAAATATCAGATTGTTTTTCATATATTTCGAGCAGTATGGTCTGGGATTTAAAAAAACAAATAGCCCATGCGGTTATAATTTAAACATCTCATTGATGATCTCATGAATCATACTGTAATTACTTCCTGCTTTACTTGTTTACTGAAGAGAAGTTTCCCCACAAAATATCAACTCTTAAAGAAATAATAAATGTTGTTGCCATGCTATACAATCTCTATGTAAAAATAATCATCCATCAAATTTACGCAAACTTTTCACCCAATGAACCAAAATATGAATGTAGTTTTTTTATTCAGCCACATACAGTAGAGTAGTGCATAATTGATAGGAAATGAATAAAGTAAAACTACTGTCACATAAATTGTGTAGTTTATTGGAGCAGTTCATTACCTACAGCTGATAGGAAGTGGCTGAATAAGCTAATCAGAAAGCCTA
Organism: Cyprinodon variegatus; assembly: GCF_000732505.1. Lineage (NCBI taxonomy): Eukaryota > Metazoa > Chordata > Actinopteri > Cyprinodontiformes > Cyprinodontidae > Cyprinodon > Cyprinodon variegatus. The sequence continues at coordinate 291,785 of NW_015150580.1, forward strand.
ACTCTGTCTGCCCTATCAACCCAGTCAAGGTAGTGGGAAGCAGAACTGGCAAAAATCAGTCTTTGACAACATCTACCCCATGCAACAAGATGCTTGTTGAGTCAAACCACCTACATGCATGCAGATATCCTATTTAATTTTATATTTGGATTAATCTGGTTGAGGGATTGATAATTAAAATGCATACATAATGTATAAAATACATCACCACATCTGGATTTCTACCCAGTGCTGTGATCAGTTTATGCATTTTACATTTTCTTTTGCTGCTTAACATATGCTCATGTCCAAGGAGAAAGAAACTGTTCACATGATGCTACAGTAAATAAGGTTAATTTACAGTTGTCATGTTTTAAATGATTAAAAACACACAATTCTCTTTCTGTTATTTCTGAGTGATGTGGAGAAAGTCTCCTTTTAAAGAGGGGAGTTTTTACTTTTGGGAAGAATCTTTAAAAGAAGAAAGGGTCCGTTTGGTGGTAGCTTTATGATGTGATGGCAAGGAAAGCAACAAGGAAAACATTGATTGTTTGCTATGATCCGACACTTCAGAACATTTCAGAGTGAAGGGGTGAAAGTGTGCATAACAGATACAGGATTCAGAACATCTCAGGCACACAGATAACTACAGTATTCTAAATGACTGCTTGGCAAAAAGCCACAGCTTAGCTGCATCTCTTTGCCTTTAGGATGTAGGAAGCTTTACAAAATGTTCCAAGTTATCCAATGGGACATGAAGGTTGTGGATAGTATGGCACAGGATTAATGCAGTCTTACGCTAATGAAGGTTCTCAGTCATCCAGGTCAAAGTCATTCCGTAAAAATTCAAAAAATATCCACTGGACTTGGTTTTCAAGATTTGAAGACGTTTCGCCACCTCTCCAGGAAGCTTTCTCAATTCAAATGTCTGGATCCGCAGTGAGTTTGAGTCTTATATAGACAACGCCTTGTATCGCTTGGAAACATGCAATGGTAACCGATGAATGGGTCGTTAGTTCCATCGTTAGCCTGTAATATCTGAACCCGTCTATGATTCTAGGGGTCGGTCGTTAAAGGGGGGATTGCCATTAAGGGGGGGGATTGTCTCCTGTAATACCTGAAACCTGTCTATGATTGTTAAGGGTTGGTCGTTAAGGAGGTATTGTTCACCGGCTGGGGCGGGTAGGTCCCTCGTTCCTCTGTGATGGGGTGGGGGGTTTTGGTGATATCTGGAAGGGATCATGTCTATGATTGAATTGTATGTTTTTGGAAGCTGGAATCTGAGTCCGCCACCTCTGTTTAAAGTTGGTTTTTCTCTCTTAACATAGATGGCTTCCTTCACGCCCCTCTCAAACCACCTATTTTCTTTATCCAAAATATGGACATTCTGGTCCTCAAAAGAATGTCCTTTGTCCACAAGGTGTAAGTGTACTGCAGAGTCTTGTCCAGAGGCGGCCGCTCTTCTGTGTTGGGCCATGCGTCTGTGGAGAGGTTGTTTTGGCGAAACAACCATTGCATGTTTCCAAGCGATACAAGGCGTTGTCTATATAAGACTCAAACTCACTGCGGATCCAGACATTTGAATTGAGAAAGCTTCCTGGAGAGGTGGCGAAACGTCTTCAAATCTTGAAAACCAAGTCCAGTGGATATTTTTTGAATTTTTACGGAATGCAGTCTTACACAATCTTACATATATTGTCTAGATCAGGCATTCCCAAAGTAGGGCTTGGGACCCACCGAGGGGACACAAGAATAACTGGAGGGTTATAAGATGGTTTTCACAATCATTGTGATGTGATTCCTGAGGTATATGAAAGGCTGCATAGAGGAAATCCATAAATATAACATTTATTTATTAATGTATTTATGTAATACATGAATCAAATATTAAATATACTATTAGTTACAAAAATGCACAATTAAATGTTTAATTATATGATTACAAGATACTTAAAATTGATAAAATTTCATTTAGAAAAAGATGAAAATAATTACTTCACTTTACATGTATGTAAAAATATGGAGTAATTGTATTGTATTAATTTTCAGGGGGTCACCAGTCTGTTGGATTTTTATTTGGGATCACCTGAAATGTTTGGGACCCCTGGTATATATAAATGAGAAGAAAAATGAGTGAATTTGGAAAGGTGTAACTCAAAGGTGTAGTGTGTACAATGTTTTATTTATGCAGCATTTCAGCATTTCACAGAAAGATGAGTTGTAAAAACATATTTTACTGGGATCTGCTGGCTTTTTGAAATAGATCTCAACACCCCTGGCACAATAATAAAAGAGATAAATGTAAAAAAAAGAGAGACAACCTGTCAAGTCATAAACCAAAGCATACTAATTTTATTTTCAAGTTGTAAAATCTACCTGGGGTTTGAGTTTGCTGACTGGTTTCCATTCTTTTCCAACCAGCTGAAGAGGCACTGTTGTCTCGTAATGTTTTGACCTTGCTGTTTGTCCTTGTTTAACAGCTACATCAGGACTTCCTGTAAAAAAAAAAAAAGACAGAGAAGAAAAGTATTCAGAGAAAAATGTTTGTTAGTTTTAAAATTTCACAGCATTTGTGAACCAATCAGCAGTTTGTGGACCTAATCAAGTCAAGCAGCACATTTTCCCCGACAATGTTGTGGTGCTATTTATCCATACGCTTGTATTAACAAACAACATCAGGCCTAAGGCTGACAGTAAAGCCGCTGTGTCTTTTCACCTGAATCATGACCTTTCAATGAGTCACAGCTTTTGTTTCACTGCCCACAAAAAGCCTTTTTTAATGTATGTGCTTGCCAATGCAACAGTTATCTGAACTGACATGTTTGGCACATGTCCACCTCCTTTTTAGAGGCTATCAGTATGATTGTTCCTCTCTTCTCTGTCATGCAGATTATACCAATATCCCAATTAATAGCAACCTGCCACATAGGATAATGATGGCTTGTGGCTGTCATGTTGGTTTGTAGTTTTTTTGACCCACATGCAGAATTTACAAAAGCAACAAGAATCTGGAAGTGAAGAGGTGCAGGAAGTCAGCTTAACTTTCTGGTTGGTATGGGGGAGAAACCAGACTGATCAGAAAGGAGTTAGTTGATGACTACTGATGGATTTCCGTACTTAATAGATAAAGGGGAGGTCGAATGGATCTGTAGGGGTTTTATTCAGCTGCCCCCCTAGACAAGACAGCCATGATCAAAGAGACGTGAAAAACAGGATGAATCTTTAAATTATCCGGCAGGATGCCATCATCTACCTCAATTGGGTCTATGCCGACCTGGACAAGCCAGCGGGCACTGTGAGAGTTATGTCCTTTGACTTCTCCTGTGCATTCAAGGCCATCAGGCTGGCTCTACTGGGTCCTCATTGTGTCCTGGATTGTGGATTTTAGTATGTGCTCCTGCAACATTGGAAGTCATAAAAAGGGGATCGGCAGCACCGGGGCCCCGCAGGGGACTGTCCACTCTCCCCTCTTCTTCACCCTGTACACCAGAGACTTCAGCTACTGCACAGACACCTGCCACCTTCAGAAGCTTTCTGATGACTCTGCCGTAGCTGGATGTATCAACAATGGTAAGCAGGAGGAGTACAGGGATGTGTTGGACAACTTTGTCATCTGGTCTTGAGTAGAACAATTTGCAGCTCAACGTGGCAAAGACCAAGGAATTGGTGAATGATCTGAGAAGAATCTAAGGCCCCAGTGACTTCTTTTTCTACCTGTAGGGTCAACGTGGGCACTGTGGAGGATAATAAATACTTAAGGGTGCACTTGGACAATACATTGGACTGGACTAAAAACACAAATGCCAGAACCATCTCTATTTTCTAAGGCAGCTGAGGTCGTTCAACATGTGCCTGACAATGCTGCGGATGTTTTATGAGTCTGTGGTGGCCAATGCCATCCTTTGTGCTATTGCATGCTGGGGCAGCAGACTGGAGTTAAACTCATCCGCACGGCCAGTCACGCTATTGGAGAGGAGCTGGACTCTCTGACAGCAATGTCAGAGTTCAGAATGTTGGCCAGGATAAAATCCCTGCTGGACAATCCTGCATAGTCTTTATGATGTGCTGGTCAGCCACAGAAGCACCTTCAGTCAGAGACTCATTTCATCACACTGCACCACAGAGCACCACACGGTCATGTGCAATAATAGTAATTTAGGTACTGACCAGCACTGTAAATTGTAAATACTGTTGTATAGATATACAGTGATCCTTATCTTATTTTATTCCTATATTTTATTTTGCACTGTTAATATAAGAAGGGTGTATATTACAGTGTGGAATGTAAATCTACATATTTTACTTATTTTATTCTGTCCTATTATATTATACTTTATGGTGCTCTATTATACTTCTGTTGCACTGCAAGTACAGATTTCCCCTCAACGGATTAATATAGTAATTCTGATTCTGATTCATGTCTGATAGCAAACTGCCAAAAGGAAAGTTTATGTCCATTTAAACATTTTCGAAATGGAATTAATGCACCTTTAAGGAATGGTTAGTAGAGTCCACAATAAAAAGTTGCCCTTCCAACATCTTTGAAAACCTGAGTTATGGCTCTCAGCAGCTCCTCCAAAGTTATAATTCTATGAAAATATAAAATGTTCGCCTTGCCCAGTCTTTCAGTTTAAATTAAAAAAAAACATGTCTCTCTCTCTCTCTCTCTATTAAACTATGCAATACACTGTAGTCTTTTCATCTTGGAATAATGACATCTCCTTTACCTTGGGTCTTCCCGATGTTGTTTATCCACTAATTTTCTCTAATAAAAACCTCTTCTTAGAAGAGGGGAATTTATACTGGAATTAATTTAAACATAGATGGGCTGTGCTCACAAAGGAAGTGACGTCTCAAGGCAGTTGAGGCAGAGTAAAGCGAAAATGTGCTATATTTTGTGTTGGTTTATTACATAAATATAGATAAAATACATTTTATCGGTGGATAGTGAGGGAGCAAGGTTCGTGACTGTAGTGTGAAGAAATTTGGTAACATTTAAGGGGGTTGAAATTATTTTAGAAAAGTGCAAATGGGGTATTTTTTGTCCAACATTCATGACTCTCCTCTCTCTTACTATTCTAACAACATTACAATGAGAATTTTGATGTCTTTAATACTTGGAGCTCTGCTGTTTCACCATTTATAGGTATGTTCCCCTCTTCATCCTGTGCTGACAACCTGACATCAAGCCAACTACGAGATAAATCGATATGTGTCCTCTGGAAGGGGCAAAGTTTTACCTAAGGAAGAAGCTGCAATTTTTTTAAATTGTAGAAATTATGAGCACACAGAGTATCAGAACTGGAGGGAGGACGCTGAAGGCAGGGTTCCTGGAGTAATCAGCTTCCTGCAGCGGGAAGTTATTTTGTTCCAAGGGTGTCTCAATAAAACAGCAGGGGTTGTTAGCAGAATTTGTTTCACTGCAAACATCCTAAACCAAATGTTTGCTTTTTTTTTTTTCTTTCTTGGGGGGCTGTTCCATCAAGCGTTGCCAAGAAGCATGGAAACAGATTTAGATTGAGGAAAAAGCCAAAAGTTTGACTCTAGGTATAAATCATGTCATGTTTTCAACTTGAAACTTTCCACCATCTTAATTTCAAATCAATCCATCTAAACATAGGATTCACTCAAGGGAATAGATCTCATCACAGATTATTATTGCCAGCAGATTCAGACACCCTTGAGGTTCACGTTGCTTGAGTCTTCTACACATGATTTATATGGCTAAATTGCTTAGTCTGCTTATAATTCAGCATTATTAACTAAAGTCAGACATAAGGCTCCCCAGCTGAGCTATGGTCTGCTCTTCCTCAAGAGGAAACAACCACTCTGGAGTTCATCATGGAGCTATCCGGCTGATAGCGGGGGAGCAAGGGGTGACTTGCTCAGCAGTCCTCACCCAGCTTTAGCCTGATGATGAGAAGCAGACTACAGTGAGAACATTGACGGCATCACACACACACACACAACAACCAGAGATGCATACCAGGCTCATTAGGCCCTGAAAAACGCAAACCATGTGAGAGTGGCGTCCACGCTGAGTAAGACAATGTGCAGCGAGCTATGAGAAAAATACGAATGGATAAACAAATGAGAGGAGAAAAAATATGGATAGTTTTGACAGAGGAAGTTCAGGTCTACGCTGTGGCTGAGCTGAGGGAAGATGATTGTAGCATCAACTATCACCTAGTTTAAAGCACCAAATTTAGTTATTCTTCCCTCTTAAGAAGAACTCACCATGGGAGACCCAACAAAGAACTGAATCCCCAGACAAAACAGCCCTGAGGACTATGGGGGGTTTAAACCATCTGCCATGTTAAAGTTGTGGTTCTGTGGAAGTGGTCTACACTCAACCTTGGTTATGGGATGAGGAGCTCGATACAGTACAAAGGAAGCATTATTGTTGTGGGATCTGACCAGGATGGGCATTTCTCACTAGAGTTCAACCCAAGAGCAGACCTAGACTTGCTAAATATATATATTTAGCAAGTCTTTTATATTTGGTTTTTGGTCTTGAAACACCTTGGGAACCCCAGGACTGAACTATAGAACTTTGCAGTTTTTTTCCCCTCCTTTTGCAACCTGCCTGATCAGATCTTGAATGAATAAAAAACAATCGGGAAGACAATATTGCATTAGAGGCAGATAGTGTAACATACTGTTTTTAATCTTCAATTTGAAGTCTGCAGTGAATATAAATTTTGTTATTGTAGTGCTAAGTTAAGTTTAATTTCTTCTCTTATTTGTGTAGAATTGGTCTTGAAATTGATTTCTTTTCCACTTTCTGGTGGAGACAAAATGTAGTGGCAGTATTTAACTGGGCTTTCTTAGCATGACTGTTATAAGAGCAAGCATGGGTGTTTGGGGAGTGGTAAATGTGGCACAAGGACCCCTAGCTTTATTTATATGTTCAATAAAGAAGAGTATAAACAGAGGTCTTAATAAAGCAAGTTTATGGTATAATCACCCCCCTTTATGTTCCAATGTACAAGGAGGGCTTGTGTTCTTTATATTGCTTTAATGAAGCTATGTTAGGTAAAATGACTGCACATCTGTATGTGAGACCGAATGTTAGTATTTTCTTTCAAAGAGGAGAAATGTGATACAGCTTGACTATAAAGAAATATATGGGGTTTTAATGAGGGCTGAAAAAAACATGCCTCTTTTCCTGTATGTTTTTGAAAAATATGAATGCACGTTCTAGGAATAGATGAGCAGATTTTAGGTTTAAATAAGGGTTTTACGTATTTTTGTGAATATTATATCGAATATCAATAACAGAGTTATTAAAAATTTGCTCTTGTTTGAGCCTTACTTTGGTATGAAATGCATGCAGGGGCAACAGGTGAGCAGACCGGCAATGTCTGATATAAGAAAACATTAAAGCAACGAAAAGACTTTTTCAGTAAAGATACACCCAAATTCAAAAGTGATGGCTATGTTTATAAATTGTGCATTGCATTATATTTTTAGACAGTAATTATATAGTTCAGGTCATTTTTGCTCCATTTGCAGCTGGTCCCCTTAAAACAGTTTCCGTTTGGCTACCAAGAACTGAAGTTTGCAAGAACCTCCTTCAGTTTAATGGTGTAATCCCACAAAATGCAAAAGTGATTCTTGTTACGTAGAGGTGCATTTAAGAATGAAGAAATGTATGGACACATCTTCTAGTGATGCAACAGCACAATAAAATTGAGTAAAGAATTTCACCAGAGTTCCGAAATCTGAACTTATCTTCTTTTTCTTGTACAGTGGAGGAGCGTAATTGACAAAGATTTATTAAATCAAAATGGATAGAAAAAAAAAAGTTATCATTAAGTTTGTGGGTGGTCTTTAGAAATGCTGTTTTATTCACACGTTAGGACTGTCCAGAGTTGGTCCTGGCTCAAAGTCACCTATGTCCTACTCTGACGCTCTTTATGCCAGGGCTATTGCTCTAATCCCCCGCTGCTCCTGTCTGAGCTCGATGGCACCTCCTCACCTTACCTCTGCTGTGTGTGGTATTAATGCCAAACAAGGACTCCTAAACTATTTCATGTGTGAAAGTTAAAGTATACTGTATTCTATTCTTTGCCATTTGATTTTCTTTACCTTCAAACAAAACAGTATTATTTTAATGTGCAAAATCTTTCCTGACCTAATCATAATAAAAATAATAGAGTACAGTAAAGAAAAAAAGACAGTATAATTAGGATTGCACGCTAGATTAAAAGTGCATGGAAATGCTATCTGGGCTTTGAAGAGCCCCAGGCTTCTCTTCAAAGCCCAAGGCCTTGAAGGACAGTGGAAAATGGACTTATATAGGTATTTCTGCCCCGCCCAATCAGTCTATGTGAATACTTAACACAACTAGCTCCAGCAGAAACCTAGAAATTTGCTGCCACTTGGGTAGATGATGTAACAAATTAAACGTTTTAGTTTTTTTGGGGGGGGCACTACTGATTATGCTGAGTAACTCTCTGGCAGCGTCTACTGAGTCTTGTCAGCTGATTGGCTGGAATCATCCTTCTTCTCTGGGTACGGACTGAACTGTCAAACCAGGTTAGTGACTCACGCGTTCATAATCATCCTCCACCAGATTATCGTGGTCACTAACCTGTGTTTCTCTATTAGACTTTCCTGTTATAGCCACAGAAACAGTGCATCCACAGCCCGTTTGTTAAATAAATGTTTAAATTATTCCACTGTCTGTCTTGCCTGAATTCTGGGTCCTCTGTTCTGAAACCTTAGATGAACCTTCTGTCTGATAATCAGCTGTATGAGAAGTGTCCAGCAATAGTCTTCTTGTAATTTTTTGTTGCTCGCAAATGAAGAAATAAAAAATATTTGTATCCTTGAAGCACGCAGTTGTTTCCACTGTGTCAAAATATATTTGAGTTGTTTGTTATGTCTAGAAATAACAATGGTTTATACATGAATTTGGGGGGTTTTGATCACCTGAAATATTTAGAGATTAGATTGAAATGCCTTACCATGCATGGAAACATTCCTGTAAAAAAAAATCAAAAGAAAAAGAAGTCCAAACCTCTTTAAAATTTGAGGAACATGCAACATCTCAGAAGGAGTACATAAAGAAATTACCATTGGCTATTGTGTGTTATCTTTTTATCAAAATCTTAAAATGAGTGCTTCTAAAGAACCAATGAGTTGTTAGTGTCATACACTGCCAAATGTCCTCCCTAATTTCTTTAGAAATCGCTTGACATCCTGGGTTACAACCCTTCTACAAATTCACCTCTTCACTTTATTACTCAGCCTCATCTACCAAAACAAATCAACGGCTGCCCAGCATTATTGAACCCCAGAGGCATCTTCCTTGCAGCAAACCAGGACTCTCTTCTTGACAGGCAACCAAGTAATGTATTCATAGAAATCTTTTCTTTTGCAACACAAATGACCTGCTGTTCTTCTCATCTCAGAACTTGATGAGGCCTTGCCCCCCACTGACATGCAGCACCTCTCTGAGATGGATGTGCACATCAATAAGGAGCACCCAAAACAATATTTACTCTTGGCCTGATGACTGCCACAGTGTAAGCACACAAGGATATTCTGACAGAAACTCAATACTAGGTTTAAAATGAGAATTTACACCTTTTTCAAGCTGAGGGAAACTATTTGACAAGAAAAATCCCCTTGAAGGCAGAAAACAAAATTAAAACACTGTCAGTACTCCTCTGTTACTAATAAACTTATGATACCATAGTGTTTCTGCAAAGTTTGCTGGTATTCTTGTAAGATATTTTGTCTCTGATTTATACTTCTCAGTATACTGCTTTTATGCATTTGATACTTTAGCTTAGCTTTACAGTTTAACTGTCAGCTAAGAAAGGTTGCCTTAGATATTTTTTTAAATAAAATATTTTCCAACATGGATGGTACAACTATTTGACACCATTTGCTGCCCACACGCTTTGTGGACTTATTTGATTATACTTTGGCCTAACCTCATGTTACACTATGCAGACACTCAGTCTGCACTGGTGAAAACTTCAATCATCTTGAGGCTAATATTTAGGGCCGAAAAGTGACCTATATTTGGATATTTCATCTAATAACAATGTGAATACTTTGGGACACTATGTCCCTATACGGACTGGAGGTAAATGAACCAGTTGAGTGAACAGGATGAAGGAAAACCAGGCAGGGGTTTTTACTTTTTGGACTTGGATTATCAAAGTCTGACAATAATATAGTATTTGCCATTTAATTTCTATTGATTTCCAAAATTACTTCTCAATATTAATGTATAAGAGAAGAATAAATAAAAACATTTAAATCTTGTTAAAATAATGATCAAGTTGGTTGGCAGCAAGTATAATTGAAAAAAAAAAAAGTCTAATCCTTACAGTGATGTCGTTGATGCTTTCCCAGCTCAAACTCCCCGTTTCTCAGCAACAACCCAGATAAAGATTCTCTATTGGGTTGAGGTCTAGAGACTGGATGGGGCACGCCAGAACCAAACTCGCAAACTTGCAATACATGGCCCCAGTCATTCTCTCCTTAATACAGTGCAGTTGCCCTGTCCTATGGTCAGAAAAACATCCCCAAAGCATGATGCTACCCCATACTTCACAGTAGGGATGAGGTTCTTAGAGTGCTACTTATTATTCTTCTTTCTCAAAACACAGTTAGTGGAATTATGACCAAAAAGTTCTATTTCGGTCTAATCTGACCGCATGACTTTCTCCCATGACTCCTCTGGATCATCCAAATGGTCACTGGCAAACTTAAGAAAGGCTTTGACATGTGCTGGTTTAGGCAGGGTAACCACCCATATCATGCATGATTTCAAACCATGACGTCTTGGTGTATTACCAACAGTAACCTTGGAAACGTAGGCCCCAACCTCTTTTCAGGTCATTGACCAGCTCCTCCCATGTACTTCTGGGCTGATTTCTCACATTTCTTGGGATCATTTCGACCCCACAAGGTTAGATCTTGCATGGAGCCCCAGTCCGAGGGAGATTGGCAGTCATGTTTAGCTTCTTCAATTTTCTAATGATTGCTCCAACAGTGGACCTTTTTTCATCCAGCTGCTTGGCGATTTCCCTGTAGCCCTTTCCAGCCATGTGGAGGTGTACAATTTTGTCTCTACTGTCTTTGAACAGCTCTTTGGTCTTGGCCATGTTAATAGTTGGATTCTTACTGACTGTACTGGGTAGATAGGTGTCTTTATGCAGCTAACGACCTCAGACAGGTGCATCTAATTTAGGATAATAAATGGAGAGGAGGTGGACATTTTGAGAGTGAGAGAACTTGCAAAATAGCAGGGTGTCCAAATACTTATTTTACTCACTGTACAATGACAAAAAGTTAGGCTTGAATAGAAAATGTGTAATGGAGCAAAGATTGCATCATACGGTACAACTTGGAGCAACTATAGAAGTAACATGGATACAGACATACATGTGGAATAAATCAGGGACAACAGGCAAATTGGCTTTGGCCAGCTGTAATATAAAGTATAACAAAGTATGTCAAAAAGCATATGAACTTGGTTCCATATGGAAAATGTTCTTCATAGAGCAGATCTGATAAAATGATCACATTTTCTGCATCAAAAGAATGTGTTTGCAGTCTTTAATCAGAGTGTTGACCGGTTTTGGGATGGGATCCAACAAAGCTTCTACACAGAGATTTGCTTCTTACATCAACCCAGGAGGGGAATACTCAGCCAATGTTTATAACTATTGTTCATATTAATATCACATATTCAATTTATTTCTATTCAGAGCAGGCGACTGATGATAATTCAAACAGAATTGTGGTTGGAAGCGGAACGATTAATTAAGCTACGAGAAAGAAATATAAAGTAGAAACAATCTTAGGGGAAAAAAAGACAAAAGACTCTACTAAATATTTATATTTCTTTTCTAATTCCCTAGTGACCTGTAAACTATTTAATCAAAGTCAATGTTGAATTCTTTGATTACTCATTTAATTTTAAGTTAATACAAATGCAAATAAAGCAATAAAAACCTCAAGAGAACACAGAAAACATTTAATAATTACCTAAAGGTCAAATTTTATTATATATTAAAATCTTAATGACTTATGGTGGAGTAAGGGTGAAAATTTACCGGTTAGTCTCGTCTAACCAAACAAAAAACAACCTACTTTAGTATCCCTTTGCAAACTTCCCAAGAGTTACATTACAAAGCACAAAAACGTAGAGGTGACATTATGGTGTAAGAAATCCATTCATGCTGTGACCGTTGATTATTAAGTTAAATCTAATAGGGAGCTGCATGCCCAGAGTAATAAGAGATGTTAATAGAAGTATTTATCGGAGGGCAATATTTGAGGAGTGTTTTTAGGCGTACAATTAAACCATTTAACTCTGCGCTCCCTCTGCTTAGAAATATCTTTTTTCTGTAACTAAAGAGCACATTAATTATTCTATAGGAAAGTTCCCCTTGGCTCAACAGTAGATTAACGCCGTCTGACAAACTGGTACCATTATGCTCCCAGCTGACATCATTACAACATCCGGCCCCTTACGGCTGCTGCTTACTGCCTGCCATGAACCCTTTTGTTCCTTACTGTACTGAGGAAGGTCAGAGTCAGAATGTGAAGTTTATTATATGGTTCCCTGATGAATTTCCTCTACGGCTCCCTTAAACTTTGACATGGCACGCATACAACTTCTGCTAATTCAGTATGGAATCTTACAACTGCGCATATATATATATATATATATATATATATATATATATATATATATATACCACTTTATTAGGTACCCCATATATATATATCTCACTATTGGTCATTTAGATTCTATATATAGATGTAGAGATGTGAAACCTTGAAAATCAAAGTCCTGCGATTTGCTCTTTGCAATATGGTTTTCCTCTACCTTGTCTTGCAAATCATTTTAACCAAGACAAAAAGCATTATTTTATTAATTCATTATTCTATTGATTGCTGTCATGATAAAAAAAAAAAAAGTCACATTCTGCAGTTTGTTCTCTTATTGCTTAAACTTCTTTTATGAATACATACATCTTTTTATTTTTCTGGTAAAAGTGATTTAAAAACAATATGTACCTAGTTTGCTTGGTCTATCACATTAATAACATTGAATTTATTGGTTATAAATGAACAATATATATAAAAAAAAATTATAAAAAAAAAAAAAAGCAGTTTGAATACAGCATTATATATAAAACATATAACCCGAAACGGACTTGGACTTTTTTTTTTTTTTTTTTTTTTTTGTTTAGCTAGGATGAACATCAGTCAATAGGATCATTTCCCTGAAAGCAGGGAACAGTGACAATATTTCTTAAAGGTTAATCAATGAGAAGAAATCCTTTCCTAAATACAGTGCTGGCAAGTTTACATTCCACCCAAAAATGTATATTAGCTTGTCTGTTTGCAGGTTAAATGCTCATTTGATGTCTCATTTTCAATGACCTTTCACTGCTAATACAGTTCAACTGAAAGAAAACTAAATGCATACCCTTATTTAGTAAGAAAAAGATTGCTGGTAACAAAAAAATGGAACTCACACTAAAATAGGAAAGCAAATATTTTGGGTCCAGACTTAAACACTTCTTCACCCCTGATGTAAATTGTGCATGCAATACTTCCATAGAGTAAGAAAAGAAATATGTTTGGCTGATTGGAAAGCATCTCACAAGCAGTTTTCCCTTTTGAAAATTTAATATAAAAAGCCTTTTTTCAGCCAATCCAAACTTTTATAACAAGACTGAAATGGTGAGGTTAAGGTTAAAACTTTCTGAGCTATTGATGTTCTGCTAGCTCTGTTTCATTTAAAAATACATCACAAGTTTGGCCTTGAATAAAATCTTTGGCAGACAGAAAAAACGACTGACAGCAGCAAACCTTCATTGAGCCCAATTTGTTGCATCCTGCATCCTATTATGCTAAAGCCTGGGCTTGTTCCCCGTCTTGGAAAATTGAGAAATTTAAAATCTTTGCAAAGAAAACAGAACAACAGGATCATGTTCTGTGAAGCTAACCTGGACCTGGTTTTGGGTTTTCTAATTCACACACAGTTATTTAATGTTTTGTTAAATAAAAATACATTAAATAATATATTTCAGATTAGAAAACTGTACACACAGATATTTGATAACATTGCTTTTTTGTGGCCATAGACTGCTTTGTTCCACAGTCTGATCAAAGAAAACTGATGTGATCCCGTTCCGGTCCTATAAATTTGTTGCATCTGGAAATGACATGCAATAACGTCAACCGAATTATCTGAAGTTTGATCAAAATCAAATCTTGCATCAGCCATTTATGTCCGAGTTAACATTAGAGCCGATAAATAAGACACCAATAATATTAGGGAATTTAAATCCTTTGGCTCCTTTGTAGATGATTTGCTCAGAAATCCTGAGATTTGTTTAAATAAAGTAGTAACACTATACTAGACGTTACAAGCCAAAACCCTATTCACTTTTTTTGTAATTACTGGTGTTATGCGTGGTGACAAATGTAGAAAATAAAAAAAAGATAAAGTAATTGTGAAGTCCAAAAGGTCTGGTTTGGGGACCAGCAGATTTCTTCTTCTTATTGTAGCTGATGTGGTTCTACTGACTCCTTCTCCCAAGACCTAGAGATGAAGATCAGCCTCTTCAAGTCTGAGACTATAGTTCGCAATGGGAAAAAGGTGTCTTGTCCCCTTCAGTTTGGAGATAAGTTCTTGCCTCACGTGTAGGTGTTCAAGTAACTTCCTTTTCACAAGATATATTGTAGCAACTTCTACTGTCATTGGACACAAGGGGCAGAAATTAGCTTTCTCCTGCAGGGTGGCCGGGCACTCCCTCAAAGCTGAGATATGCAAGCCATGCTGGATCCCATAGAATGGCTGAACACTTTTAATACATAAACTTTTAAACTCTTGGATTTCATCGCACAGTTTGAGCTGTGAGTGCAACGATTGGAAATATCGTACAGTGTATGCCCACCCTAACCTAGAACTACCTGGTTATGCATAACTGTATTCAGCATCAAAGTCTTCTGCAGGTGTCTGAGAACCAAAGACTTATTCATTTCTTCATGTTAATAAAGCTTTGTAATTGATGATTTTTTTCTGAATGTGAGCCTCTCCAGGTTGAATTATTGCATAAATGTGCTGACGAATAATAAATAAGTGAAAATGTAAAAAAAAAAAACTTGCTGAGGTGTTCCCTCAGAACTGTCAAGACTTTACCAAGGAGAATGCAATATGAAATGAAGGTGGAGTAATCACAACCATGTTTTGAAGTCTTGATGTTTGAAATATGATGTAATTTGTTGATTTTATGTCACTCAGAGCAGCTCCAATGAAACTTCTTTTATAAAGACAATTTTATATTTCTATATCTCTCCATAACAAACTCCTCTGAGCTTGTGCAATATTGTTCAAAACATTGTTTATCTACAGTTATGCTTCAACATAGGCAGGTATAATAAAATTAAAGCTGGAACAGAAAATCTAATATCTGTTGTAACGAGTGAAAATGTCCACTGTGGACAGTTAAATGGGTGTATTGTTCATTTTTTTTGGAAATCCCAGTGTGAGAGAGCTGTCTCATAGTTTTATTATACAAAAACAAAATGTTATATTACACAATCACTGTGTCATATAAAACAAATCTCTCCTGGAAAAATACTGACTGAGAAAACTGGGAAATGCATGAACAGCAAAAAAAATGGGCATTTAGGGATTCTAGAGTAATGTTATTGGAGACGTTTCAGGAACATTTCAGGCTTCATTGCTTCACTTACATATTTTTGACTAAACAAAAGGAGTTGGATTAACAACTATTTCCTTTTTTTTAACGCCTAATATAGTTAATCACCTGTCAATATAGTTAATCACCATAAAATAAGTCAAGGTTCTCAGTAAGGATGTAATGAGATATTGCAAGTTATCAATTAACCTAAGGTGATTGATCTTATCAATTAAGTAACGATTAATTTATAAGCAACCATTAAAACAAGAAACACAGTTTTCTTTTGTACAGTATCAAGATTTTTACTTTACACTCAGGTGATTCAGGCGTTTATCAAGTGTTTATATGAACAGAACTGCATAATGTAATTTCTGCATCCTTGTCATTAAACAGAGTAAATAATCCAGACCGGACTTTGGAGTAATGGTGCCTTCATGTGGTATCGTAACTATGGTAAATACCAAAGGCTGACAGGAAAATTGTAAATTAACACCCACTCATGTCGTAATTTCCTCTGGAAAACTGGGAAAATTCTATAATACCAGAGTTGCCGAGATGAGGCAAACTTTGACCTTTCAACATAGAGCAGAGAAACAGAAACAATTCTGCATAGTGAATACTGCATTGTTAAATGTCCTCTATCGTTATGTTTGTAGCATTCACAATGCTGTGACATATATTTTCTAAAATATATCCTCATTAGTAGTTTGTGAAATGATTGTTATTGTTTGATTTTATCAGTTGCTTGCTACCAGTCAGTCGATGCATTTGATGCACCCACTTCTTCCTGATGAGAAAATTAAACATCAGCATCAGGTTCTAGATGATGAGCTTAACTTTAACAAAAGGAGAAATTATGAAAATATATTTAAGCCACATAAGAACAGTCTTGCCATTTCATTTCCTTATACATACACACTTTCCTACAGAAGGAAACAGAGCAACTTGATAAATTTTTCTGGATGCAAAACCTCTTCTTAACCAACTATTCTTTACCATCTCCAATAGTTTAATATCCTGCAACATATAAATCTATTCATACTAAAAAGACCGTAAAAGGCTTTGACTTAAGATGAGTCTCATCACAGTGATAATGTCTCAATGGGGAAAGACAGTCTTGACTACAGGAATGTTTTACAGCCCTCCAAAAATATATCTGCAGCTCAGCTTTCATTTGTCTGTAAGTGCAGCCAGCAAGCAGCACACAGCGCTCAGGGCTGCAGCAGACGTGTTGGCTGAAACTGTACAACAGGCCCGAATGACAGGGAGTTTGTCAACCATAGGAGGAAATCAATCACAAATGATCTCAGGCTAGGAAACAAACAGGAATGACAGGCAGCAAAGAAAAAAAAAAACAACAACAGGGAAGCTTAAGAAGTGCTCCCATGAAATATGTATGCAAACATGAAATTTCATGGAGATAAACGGCTTCATCTTTTCTCTGCAGCTTCACTGGATGAAGGACAGAGTGTAAGGACAAAGTGTTTGTGCACAAGGAAATAGTCCCTAACGGTTGATATCTATATCATTTAATGAAGTGAGACCAAAATAATTGTGCTTATAAATCTAAAACCTTTTAGTTAATCCTTTACACTGTTCAGAAAAATATGACTCAAGTTCTTTACATTTCCGCTCCTAGTTTCCTGTTAAAGGATTGTGAAACATGTCTAATTAGAAAGTATAAACAATATCTAACCAAAGCAAATATTTATTAAAGCTTTGTGGGTTTAATAACATCAACCACCAAAAACATTTTTTTAATCCCACGACCACTCTGTCACTTGAACTGCAAATCCTCTCTGTATTAATCTTAAAACATAGAATCTTTGAGAACAATCCCTTTGGAAAATTCATTTATTCTTGTTGCAAAACCCTTGTGGATTACAAGCATTGCTGGGGATCTACAGTCTTGAAGGTCAACTTTCATCTTTTCCTACACACAGATTGTTCTGCAGGACGTTATTGGGGTGATGCTCCTCTCTGCTTTCCTGGTTTACATGCATTGCTTTGTAAAATCATTCATACTCCCTGAACTTTTGTCATGTTGCAATCTGTAGCAAGGACGCAGCATGTTTCTTAACACCTTATATCCCATGCCCTTGAAGAAAACCAAATGCGATTAAAATTAACCCAATTAATTCACAGAGTCCATATGTATGTCCTCTAATCGCAGTGTAAAACCGCTTTTGCATGAAGGCCTCAAAGGGATTTTTAGCAAACACAAGTCAACAAAGAGCCTTTTAAAGGCCAAAGAACAAAGCTGGCACTGAGTACTCTTAGTAAGTCTTGTCTCATTCCTGCCTGCATCATTACCCAGATGCACATCCATTTCAGATGAGCTGTTCACTGAATAATTTCTCAAAACCAGTCAAGACCAAACCTGCAAGATATTTTGTTTTTACTTCACATTAATGTCAAACTCCAGTTTGTATCTATGACACCAATTAAGTTTTTCTTACTTCACATGTTTTCTAATTTTTTACCTTAAAGAATGAATAAAACAAGATGCATGAGAAATGTTTTCCAGTGCACATATATATATAAATGGTTTCCCATCTGTAAAACATGCAGAAAGAGAACGGTAAGTGAGTTAAATCCTCCACCTGCCTGCAGCTAATGCTAAGTCTGTTCATATTACAGAGCGTATGCACCCGGTCTGAGTCTGACAGCACATGTACACAACCATAGAAAAGCTGCTGTACAGATCTATGTTGAGTAGTACAAATGTTATCAGGAACATTGTTTTCTTGACTTTTCATTTACATACTTGCAGATTTTCTGTGTAAATGTCTACTACAAAAAGGAGAACTTCACTTAGGAGGTAGTCTGCCTATAGAAGCAAACATCCTCCATTAGCTGATACAAATTAAAAGATTCGTGTGCAAATAAAGGAAAATTACAAAAGAAAATAAAGGAGGGCTTAACTTTTTTGAAATGCTATTGCTGCTTTCATTCTATTTAACAGAACTATCAAATCTACGCTGAGAAGTTAATAACAGATAATCATTCATTTTAAGACGAGAGTTAAGTTAACTGAAATCTGGGCTGTTTTCTTCATGTTTTTTTTTGGTGAAAGATATAAGGGTTACACAGCTGAAGGTGATCATTTTTTGCAAAATTTGAAGCGTCTCTTCCCAGCACTTCCCTCCTTCATTTATCTCAATCAGCCCTGATGACCGTGACACGTAGGTATGCATGCTGCAAAAAGAAAAAAAAAAAAAAAGAAAGTCATCCTTTCCACAAACGCGGTGGTAATAATGAATTTTCGGCAAGTCAGAAGCCCCGTGGGGGACACACATCAAGGCAAACGTCTGACAAGGATGAACTGATGATGAATAAATGAACATCTTCCACGGGCTTCAGCTCTAGTGTAGCACTTTTGGCCCTGTTGATAATTAATTCCCATGATTCCACAGTGAGCGTCGTGACTGCTGTTTTTTTTTTTTGGTTTGGGGGGGGGTTTAAGCAGGCAACAAAAAGTTAAATGTAGCTCCTCCTCATTTGAGACTCACTGTTTTCCCTAAATATTGTGCTGTTTCTACTGAATGTCATCCTCAGGGAACAGAGCACTGGTGTCATGAGCCTCAGCACAAACAGCTGGCATCATTACACAAAAGAAACCCACAAGGAGCTTCACTTAAATGTTTCTTCAAACCTCTCAAGCTGCATTATTTCTCCATTTGCTTCAGCGATGTCAATTTCACAGACATAATTCTAAGCAGATTTCCTATTGTGCTCAAATCAATCCAGTGCAATCCAGGGAGTCATCCCTTATATACTGTCTGAGGTAAGGATGGTCTGGAGGATTTAAAAAGTAAAACTTCCAGAACTGCTAATCATTTTTGCGATACAGTAGCTATAATTTAAGGTTTTGGTTGGGTTTTTTTTTTTCAATTAAATACCAGAGTAAGTTGTGCTGTACAATTTTTGGAAAGTATGACATTCAGTCCGAACATGTGATATATTGCTCTTATTGATACTCAAACAACATCCACGAATCAATACATTGAACAGATCTAAAGGAAACAAAACTTACAAAAGAATTATCAATTCTGACCAAAAAAAAACTTCACAATATATGTATACAGCCCCCCCCCCCCCCCAAAAAAAAATAGAGGTAGAATCAACTAAAAATGAGGGGTGCACAGTTTCACTGAGTCCCCATCTTTAAAAAGCCTGATTCTGACTGATACAGGTTTATTGTAATAACAGACATCACTTGTTTCAACATCACAAGACACATTCAATATTTCAATCTTATCTTACTAAAAGGCATTAAGCAGCACCCGTGAAAGAATAAAAAAAGTGAGAAATTACAGCTCTCAAATATAAATCAAAGTTTAGCCTGTTGATTTTTGTAGACCTTTGCAGACGTAGAAAAGATATGTGGAAAACACCAGTTTCAGTGTCAGCCGATCACTGATCTCCCACAATTAAGGAAATCGAGGCTGATAAATAGATGGGGAAAACTGGAAAAAAAGAACAGGGGAGTTTGATTCACTGAGTGGAGTCATTTTAGAGGATTATAAGCAGAGGAATAACTACCAATACTGAGAAAGCTCACAATCAATCACAAGTAACCACTAGAAAACAAACCCAAAACTAAACAAGCCCAGATTATCATGAAATTAGGAGTGTCAACGAAGGAGCCTGGTTCTCTTATCCACACACAACCATATAGATGCACCAATCACATTTTAACCAGCAGGTTTTTATTTTTCCAAAAAGTCTGGCTTCATGATCCAGGCGTGTCTGATTCATTTTTATTCATTCTGGGGAATTAAATAATACAATCAATTGATGTATTACTATTGAACATTTCAATGTGTATTGGAACACGCCCAAATTTTCCTCATTACTTTTTTCATTTTCAATCATCACAGAACCCACACCCCTCTGCCGGATAAGACAGTTCCCTAATTCCTGTTATATATATATATTAATTTCCTATAAATATGATCACTGAGGCTTAGAATAAATGAAATCCTCATTTATATGTTTTATAAACATGTATTTCTAAAAGAAATACTAACTTATAATCTGCATGATCATTGGAAAGAATATTGGCTTTTCAGGTGCCCCTCTCCAAGGAGACACAAGACGAGCCTGGCTGTATGGAGAGGCGGTAATGGAAAGTTTAGTGGATGGAAAATGTGCTGCAGAAGAACGCAAAGTTAGATGATTTCATGTTGCCATGAAACATAATGGTTACTAACCTTAAAATAAATCATTTGCTGCAGGTCCCTTAAAAGATGCCATGGTTTTTGTTTTAACATAAACATGGGCGGTTCCAGACAGGGGCCAACGGGGGCCAGTGCCCCTGTAGATCATGTCCTGACCTCTATACTAAAGACATAATACTAAGAGAAATTCTAATTATGATATGCGCTGGAGCAGACATGGTTTCTGATAAATCCTTTGGATCTATTAAAGTTTTTTCTTTGAAAAATGTAGTTTTACTAATCATTTAAAAACAATAAGGTGATAGCTTCAGTGATAG
>NW_015150580.1:314437-352662 GCF_000732505.1 Cyprinodon variegatus
CACTGACAGTAAATAAACAGCATGCATCAACTTACTCCATTTACGTACATCAGAGAATATGCATAGCTGCTGATACACTTAAAAGCAGAAAATGTAGTCTAAGATGATGCACACAAAGCAGATGATTTTTCGTTTCTCTTACCTTCTGCAGAGGGAAACTTTTCACAGATCAACCAGCTGACAGTCAAAGTCTGAAGTGCTGTCAGAATAAACTTTACACTCTTCTTGGTCTGGTTTCTCATGATGCTGAAGCGTCTCTACAGCAGCCCAACCATCATACAACCCCAAATCCGACAACAGCTGATATTCAACAGCCCCCCTTAAATAAGTAGAAAGGGACTTCCTGAAATTTGATCAAGTGCGTCTGCGAGAAGCGCGTCAGGGAATCCTGATAACAGCTGCTTTAACTCAGCACGTCTGTGGCCATTCAGCGAGGGATCCACAGGGAGAAGAGCCTCCTGACGGGGATTAATAGAAATGGGGAAGGAGATGTTGTAAAGAGAGGAAAACATTAGGAGATACACAAGCTTCTTCTGTCTTAGTCGCCCACTGGTATGAGATTTAATTTCCAAGCAGAAACTGCTGAGAAGTGTTGCCTTTTGAACAGAGACCATGTGCTTCTGAGAGCAGCCTCTGCTTGGTTATAATGACACAGCTGCGTCAAGTCATTTATAAGGCAAGCGCAATATCCGGTTTGAATTTTCAAAGTAAAATCTTGAATTGTTTGTATTATTTCTTTTTCGATTAAAACTAGACATTTATATATATATATATATATATATATATATATATATATATATATATATATATATATATATATATATATATATATATATATATATATATTGTAATAATCTGAGTTCATAACAAGTATTTTATTTAAACTGTGTTCAATATATAAAGAAATCTATAAAAGTAAGGGGAAAAATACGACAGCTTAAACCTGGTTTTCTGCCAACCCTTTCAAGGATTGTTTCCAGGTTCCGTTTTTTTTTTCTTTTTTTCCAAACATCTTTACATGTTCATCTTTCAGGTCTATTTGTAATTTTCTAGAATCTTAAAAAGATGTTATGGTTAGACAAAATCAATCTTTAGCCTTTCTATGTTATTCCAGAGGGTAAACTGCAATCAAACATGGATAAATATGTAGAACTAACCTTAAAAGTAATGCCAAATTTTGTATATGCAGCTTGTTTGCATTAATTTCTCTCAACAAAACTGTCCTTTCCCATAATAAGCATGTAATAATTGGGTTGAAATACTTAACATAAATGTTGTTTGTTCACCCAACAAATAATTATTATGTTGGACTTACCCATTGTAATTGAGTAAAAGTAACACCAATACCTTATGTTAAACCAGCATATTTGCATTAATGTCAATCAAAACAAAAAATCTTGCTAAATTACCATATATTGATTAGATGGAAATACTTTCCATCATTTTTTATGTTCATCCAACAGATTGTTGTTTTTTTTTTTGAGTGTATGTCTGATATGTTATCACATCATAGAAAAAGAAACAACAACAAAAAAAAACTTTACTTATCATGAAATATGGTGATGGCAGCTTTGTTGTCAAGGGTTACGTTTCTTCAGATAAAAATAAAAAATGATTTCAAGCTTGGTAAAATCCTGGGAACCTCTAATGTCATAAAATGTCACTGATAATAAGCAGACAACGCATAACCATTATTATTTGCAGCAATACCATGGGTAAAGGCCACAAACAGCAAAGCAATGACTTCATTGGAGGTAAAAATTAAAGCTTTAAAGTCTTTCAATTCTTTGTGATGTTATAGGAAAAGGGGCCTTGAGAAAAAAAATCCTTAGATTTCTTATAGATTTGTATGGAAGAGGATTAGGGCCACTGAAAATATTAAAAAAGTTAACTGATTTTTAAATTTTATTTCAGTATAATATGGGAAAAATGTCAGAATTCTGACTTTAATCTCAGATTTTTGACTTTTTTCTAAAAATACTGACTTTAATCTCAGAATTCTGTCCATGAAGGAATATATCGTAGTACGGAAGAGGATTAGGGCCACTGAAAAGAAAAAAAGGTTAACTGATTTTTATTATTATTATTTCAGATTAATATGGGGAAAAAGTCAGAATTCTCAGATTAAAGTCAGAATCCTGACTATTTTCTCATATCATACTGAATTTAATTTATTCAAGAATCAGTTAGCTTCTCTACATTTTATCAGTGGCCCTTATCCTCTTCAATAGTTTGGATAAATCTAGCATGATGAAATAATGTAAGCTTAAATGTCAGTGTTTGAGGTGTTTACAGACTAAAACCAAGGTTAAACAGTGAGTGTAAATGCTATTGAATAAAAACTTGGTTGTTGTTGCTTTTTTATGTTTTGCAAAAGAAACAAAGTTGGGTTGTTTCTTTTTAGCACTTGGCATGTCCTACGTTTCAACCTTTATTTTGAAGAGAACAGTGCACTTAAGTTCCATCATTTTTCTTGATATTGCTATGTTAGCTTTACTAAAACAGCTCCCCCTCATGCTCAATGCAGATCTATAACATGAATATTTAGCATTAAACATTTCAGAAAAGCATCTGTTAATTATCTTATATCTTGGCTATATCATATATTTATTCATTTGTGCTATACTCACACATTTAAGCATTTTTTAAACAAAAATGGCAAATAAATAAGAGGTTACATCCTGAACCAGTCAATTTAATTAAGACAGAAACATTTATTTATACTGTTTTCCCGGACACAATGTGATATACAAGGAAATCGTGATAGAATAAAATAAAAAATTGTCCTTTGTTTTTATCTTTCTTAATCAAAATACCTATTCAGCAATTCTGGCAAACAATTATGTTGTTAACTGTGACTCCTTGATGGGCAAAACTGGTGTAGTAGGTTTGTTCTTTTCTTTCTTTCCAATAATGCCTATATTTAGGCATTATTCTTCTGTGTTTTATTACATAGTCCTAATATTTTTGTCTACTTATATCCCAACAATGGAACCATTTTTTAAATAAGCTTTATTCGAATTCCACTTTTTAGATTATAGTTATATTTTAATAAACTGCACTAAATTGAAAACTTAATCATTAATCCAGCAATCTATATGAATGTATGTTAGTTTCATAATGTGTTATTAAACTTTAAAACAAGTTTAGCTCTTATTCTTTTATAATCCAGGTCCAGGATCTTATTGAATTCCCCATTTCTCTGAGCATATTGCCTGCAGATCAAAACACTCCCATTTAAATATGCAGTGTTGAGGACAGAAACCTATTACGAAACAAAGACTCGATTCAGCTGTAATGTCCCCTGACACTGAGAAGAGGTTACATTCCTTCATCCAGAGGCTGATCGCTGACACTGGACGTTACTCCTCAGGCATTCTTTTTGCCTATTTATTGAGAAATGGGGAAGACAGTCATGGATTTTCCCCACATCCGACTGTGAAGGATTATGAATGTTCTGTCTTGCAGCCCTGTTTAGCATCACATGAAGTCATGTGAAGTGACAGTGGGAGATGTTATGAGGTAATCTGGATAGAAAAGGCAAATTGCACTTAAGTACCCAGAGCAGCAGATAGAATTGTAAAACTGTGACATTTGTAGATGCAACTCTCCTGCATGAATTAACCATATGCAAACAGGTGCAGTTAAGATGTTTATTTTATGTAAGAGGAATGAAAGCAGAGTCTGAGTTGACAGCCAGACTCCTGGGATTTAGTCTGAGGGAGAGAAGCTTAAGGGATTTCTGAGAGTACCAGGTGAGCTTTGATGGGATTATTTCCTACCTCTGGAGAGATGCAACAGTCTCAAGAGAGGTACTGGTAATTCTAGGGACAGTTATGGTTGGTGGTGGAGAAGTCGTTAGGACTGTTTGGTTAGTCCTTTTTTAGGTCTAGCAGCCTAGCTCTCGAGAAGCGAACAAGCAGGTGCAAGTTGGTGTATTAAAATTGTTCAAAGGGCCAGCGGTGAGTTCTCATTAAGGTCAAGGAGCTAGTCAGGAAACCAAGAAACATAAAGACGCACAGATTGTTTGGATTTCTTTAAAACCTCTTAGCAAGAAGGGCTGGAATACGGAAACCTGGATCGACAATCTTGTGGCAAATGGGAGTTTAGTTGGGTTTAATATGGCTTGATAAAACCTTTACAGGTTGTAAGGTTGTTTTTTGTGGACTGTAAAGAATGCAACAACTTTGGACAAGAGCTTTAAAGGCTTATTGAACACAAGGAGACGTTTCTTTAGGATTTGGATCAAGATTCTAATGGAGTAGAAAAGTAATTGGTTAGTTGTTGATACCGAAATGTTCTGAGATTGCTTTGAGATAGACAAGAATGGAGACCTAAGGGTTGCAACCAAAGCAATGCATACGGCTGTACATTGTATGCCTTTTACTAAAACTATATCAAATTGTACATATATTTTCCCCCTGGAAACGTTGCTCAAATTTTCAAAATTTCACAAGCATCAGATGTTGGAACATTTAAATTTTTGCTGCTCAATGTGCCACATCGACCAAGCTGCTCGGGGAGCTGTCAGGGAGACAGACAGTGGTGCTGAAGCAGACAGCTATTGTCACTCCACTGAAAACTGTTTATTAACACCTAAATTAACTTAGTATATCGAAACCTGCTAGCAAAATATTATGAAAGTTAGCTGCAATCCAATTCAAAATGCAGAAAATAGCCTTTCAGAGAGTAAATTTCCTAGGGGAGCATACCCCAGGACCCCCTCCCTATGCCATGCAAAGCCTAAAGATGTGATACACCAAGATGTACACCCTATGCAATATTCTTAGCTAAAAGCCTGGTTGCAGTTGTAGATTTTTAGAGAGTTAAAGGGTGGACAGTCAGGTGAGTAAGCAGCGGAAGGTCATAGGTTATCCAGATATCAGTTTCCAGGATGGTTGCCAGAGAAGCAGAAAGAATGGCAGGAAGTAGTGTCCAGAGAGACGCTGGGAATGAGAAAGCCACAACCAAGAGCCCATGGTCAGGACATCAACAAGGAATCAGGTTTCTCTTGCAATTTGATTCTGGGTTTTTTCATTTTTTCAAATTACAGACTTAAAGAAATGTACCAATATTCTCTTAGTGGCTAAATGGTCATGGGCCCTGATCGATCTTATACCTCTTGTTTAGTTGGACCAAGTAAAATCTGTAGGTCATCATATATCTGTTCTCTTTTCTCCACAGCTCTTGAGCCAATTTTCAAATTATGAAAGAAACCAAACAAGTTATTCCAACCTGTCTGTAAAGTTCAGTGATGACTTTATCAATTTACCTTTATCTGATCATGTCTATTATTCTGGTTAAATGGTATTTTTGCTGTTTCTTTCACTTTTTGTGATGCTTAATGTTTCCTATCTATTGATGTATGTCTTTTTTCAATGGAAATATGTTTAACTATTTTGTATTCCTGTATGGAACTTTGCATTGTCGTGTATGTGAATTGTTTAGTATTAGTAGATTTGCAGTGCCCTGCCAACTATATAACCTTTTTTCAGAAAACAAGATTGTGTTTTTATTTTGTGCTATTGCATGTTTTCATCACAAGAGGCAGGGCAGGGGACAAATATAAATGAAAAGCAGCAGCTTATGTTAAGTGGCTCTGGCGGTTTTAAAGGATTTGTGTGGATTTCCCTCTTGGAAAAGCAGATGTCACGTTTTATCAAATTAGTTGATATTCGAGGAAACAAAACAACAAAGTGTACGACAAATGAAGCAATCTTAAGATGCGTTTTGATGTTTCCATCTGTATTCACGGCCATCATAGATCACCCTACTCTTGTTTTATCCAAATTGTAGAAAGTAAATGAGTGATTGCTTCTTTAAAGAAACATTTCTGAAACAATAAAACAATTACATGAATGACTAAAACGCTTTACAAAGAAGTTGTCTTAATTAGTCATTCTTCTTGGTGTTCAGCAAGAAAAACTCACAAACATGTTCCACAAGGCTGAGATTTTGCACACAGAACTGAAGTTTGGGTATCTGGCTCCTCTTGTAGGATCCTCTGTATCCTGCAGCTTTGTCTGTGTTCTCGCCCACAGCAGTTTGTTTATGTTTGTGTGATTGGTGTCACTACCACTGCTAGTGAATTGCCTTTTGTTTCACTCTCATAACCTCAGCACAATGGCACAGTTAAGGATTCTGGTTCATAATGAGAGACAGAGTGTGTTTGATGTGTGAAAAACAGAAATAAAAAAATAAGCGTTATTAAAATCAAGTCCAAATTTTTTATTTATAAATAGGAGCACAAAATAATGTCAATTTAAGTGCTTTAAAATCATCTTTGTGTAAGTGGTTTTTAGCTTTCAATGCATTTTGTGGCACAGGGAAACCCTTTGACAACAGTGACCTCTTGTGGTATAACAGAATTATTACCATGAAAAGAAAAAATAAAGGCAACTTTTCACTTTTTTACTGTTTCTTTCGAAATGGAGCAAGAGCTATATCCAAAAGATAAAAGATAATAATAATTAAAAAAAAATCATAGCAAAAAAATTTATAGTATCTTGTGGTAAACACCAGTCCAGTAGGTGAATGCACCACATGCATTTACTTGCACATGAAGAAGAGCTCTGACATTTTTAAAATAATATTTAAAAGCATCATGAACACCAATGGACAAGGCAGTCAGAAATAAAGTTGCAGAAGTTTAAATCAGAGTTTGGTTCCCAGACAACTTTCCCAGCTTGGAAAGTGTGACAGATGGCTCTTGCTGGTGAATATTCCCAGCCATCCAGGTCATAGTCATTCCAAACAAGTAAAAAAAAAACAATCCACTGGACTTTGTTTCCAAGTTGGAAGACGTTTCACTTCCCATCCAGGAAGCTCTTTCAATTCATAATGTCAGAAATAGCATTGGGTTTGAAGCTATATAGAGTGG
Organism: Cyprinodon variegatus; assembly: GCF_000732505.1. NCBI lineage: Eukaryota > Metazoa > Chordata > Actinopteri > Cyprinodontiformes > Cyprinodontidae > Cyprinodon > Cyprinodon variegatus. The sequence goes on from NW_015150580.1 coordinate 321,318, forward strand.
ACAAAAAACAAAGCCTTTTTTTGGCTTAGAAAACATGAAAATTTTATTGGACTAATGGGTCCACCCCTTTGGAATGGGCAGTCATTTGGGTTCTTTGATAGCTGTTCCATGTCTCTGAGTGCTGTTATATCCATTGTCTGGATATATAGTGAGATTTATTGCCTGCTTACCAAGAATGACCAGTGAGTCCAACCAAACTTAGGGGCCACGGAGGAGAGATTTAAAGTCAAGAAACAGTCCAGAAGTCCACAAAATCTTTGGACAAGCTAAAGAGGAAAACAGCTTAGAAGGGATAATTAGTGGAGAGAAATCTGCCCTTCATGCAAAAAAAAATTACTAAAAGAAACTATTGAAGAAGCCTAAGAAATTTGCATTTGCAGCAAATAAGTGGAGGAAGATACTCTGGTCAGATGAAAGTAAGATTGAATTTTTCGATCCATATGGAAAATTATTACTACACATCTTTCTGAACAGATGTATAACCATGTTCCACCCTGAACAGTAGAGCATAGTAGTGACAGCATCATGCTCAGATTTTCTTCAGCAGGAACATGAAAACTGGTCAAAACATTTTGGATAAGATGGATGGTGGTAAATACCACACATAAAGAAATGAGAGAGCTGTTGAGTTCTATATCTTTGGTAAATACAGACTAAAAAAATGCAAACTAAGATGTATATTTGTAAAAACTTTTGCAATTTCAGCCACTTAAACCTTTATTGTTAATTTTTTTTTTCAATTTTGTGTTGTATCCTTTATGGTTGTTTCAGAAAACTTGGAAAAAATAATCTGACATTTCAAGGAAAATCTGCTTTATGTTAAAAACTCTACCGAAAGTAAAAAATATTAGTGTTATCCATCCATTTCCCATCGCCCATCCATCAGGGACACAGGGGTTCCTGTCTCCAGCAGCATTTTTATTATTATTGTTATTATTACATCTCAATGTGTAAAACCGGTATTTCTGTTTAACCAGAATAAAAGCTTCCTTGGCATTTAAAGCTGTTATTTACTGAGGCGGCATTGTTAAAAAAGGAGAAAAAAGCTGTGTTATTAGCACATAATGCCTTTAACACCAGCCATTACTACAGCTAGGAGGTCTCTGTGAGTTTAATGGACCCCACAAAAGGAAGGTGGGTTGTTAACCTGCTCAACTGCCTGTGGGCCATTTACACAGTTAATGTTCTGCCAGAGTCTTACATGTGTCTCAGTGAGAAAGTGAATTGCTGTCATGTAAAGCTTTGGGCATTAATCAAAGTGATTTTCTAAGTAATTTCTTCACATTTGTCATAAATGGTGCTGCAAAAAGAGATGAGTCACTGTGCCAGCTCACATGGGATGGGTGTGTTTAAGTCACTAATTGTTGTCAGGTTTCATACACTCTGCTTATTAAAATCAACTTGTATTTTTTATACAATTATATAATTCTGCTTCAGAAATGCAGAGTTATAACATATGATGAACATCTTCCTTACTTTGTTAATGTCAGGATCTATGGAGTTTTGGAAAGGACCCAAATGCAGAGCTGAAGAGGCAGAGATGATTTCTTGCAATACTTAATGAAGTTTTGTGAAAGAAACAGAAGCCATTACCCAGAATCGATAGACAAGAAACTCAGGAACCAAAAACTAGGAGACACTTTAGACTTGGACATGACTTAGACAACTTTTATTATAATTTTCAATAGACAGAATGTTTACAAAACAAACTTTTGTTTTGTAAAGGTTTCATGACATTTCATGACAGGGAGGAAATGAGAGGAATAAACCTCAGGAATGAGGAGAGTCCAGCAAACAATAACTGCAGAGGAGGAGTATATATGACGAAGAGAACAGTAAAGGGACTAATGAACTGATTGGAAGCAGGTGTGGACAGAGGGACCTGGAAGGGAGCTTGGGAAAGGACACTAGCTTAAAGGAGCAACTGAGAGTAAAGAAATACAAGAGTGACATAAATCAAAGTTTTACTGAAAACTCAAAAAGCAAACTTAAACAGAACCAAAAAGTCCAGAAAAGGCAGAATGACTCGAGTTACTACCTCTATTCTCTTTCCCACTTTAACGAGTTACCAAAAAGGGGCCCTAAACCTATTAATGAAACTCTATTGCAGTCTGATCTACCTGTAGTAGTAAAATATCATTCCATTATTGGTACCTACTGTAAGGTACTATAATTGGGTAACCTGACTATCTGATCTAATTTTTCTTTCGTATGGTGTCAGTTAACACTGTTAATGTAGCATCACATCTGATCAAGACTTTTAAAAACATTGCAAATATATGTGGTGAGATTTTTTTTATTTTCCCTTCCAAATAATTTTATACTGGTTAAAATAAATCAGATCAATCTGTAGTTAATTATAAAAAAATTGAAATGCATATTTAAATGTAAAAAAAATCTATAAATGTAAACATTTTGATCTAGAGAACTTTTATTACCATTTTGTACACACAAACTGTATACAAAACATTTCATTACAGGTTTTAGACAGTGAATGAGCAGCAGCTAAGCATTAAAATGAACATTTCCATTTCATAAAGGGCAACAGTGATCAAATGTAAACAGTGGGGGAGAAAAAAAACATGGTGCAAAATTGATATGGAACTTCAGAGCATTGCAAGACAAATATATATGGTGCAAATATGCAGCATTTTTTGGTTTGGTATTATCAGTGTGATGCAGAGTCTGTGACATGATTTCGAGTTTCTTTCAACAGGTTAGCAGTCTGATGGCAGTGGGGAAAAAGATGTTGCGGAATCTGCTGAACCTGCATCGAATACTGCAAAGCTTCTTCCTAGAGGGCAGCAGGGAGAACAGTCAATGGTGGGGGTGTGAGGGGTCATTGATGATTCTCGGGACACGCAGCGCTGGGATGAAATTTCTTTAATGGAGGGAAGAGGAGCCCCGATGATTCTCTCTGCTGTTCTCACCACTCTTCTCATGTTCTTCCAGTCTGAGGCACTGCAGCCTCCACACCACATAGTGAGACAGCTGGTCAGAACGCTCTCTATGCTGCTTCAGTAATTCTGTTCTTCTTGATATTTATTTGGCTTCATGTTCTCCTGCTGGAAGATGAACTCTTACCTTGGTCTCAAGTCTCTTTCTGACTGTCATTTTCTTTACCAGGGTTGCCCCGGATGGAGCTCCTGTCATGCTCACTTTTTCTTGCAGCATTGTGAGGCCTATTTCTAGTGGTTATTGGTTAAGTGGTAGGGTAAAACCTGGACTGATCGCCAACCCATCACAGTAATGGAAACATTTGAAGAGGATTTTTTTGTTTTTTTCTCCAAAATGTTTTTTTTCTGTTCATCTCCCATAAAGTCCAGATTTATGTGGTACATGTGAAGTAGTCATCTCAAAAACCCCGCAGCTCTTCCAAAGTTACCAATGAACTCAGTTTCTTTTCTGATAAATCTCCCTTTCTGGCTTGTTTTATTTCCTAACTGGTCTTTTCTTTTCCACAACTTTACCCTTTACCTGTCTGCTGTGTAGCTTGTTGTTTATGAAACAGTTTGTTCTTTAAATTCTCTACTGCATGGAAAGAACTAATGCAACCATTTTTGGCATCTATTTAATCATATTAAGTACTTTAACCCTATTTTCTTAGGGTTAAAGTACTTAAAATACTTTAAGACATAAAATATATGTTAAAGTAACTAAATATAATTGTGTAGATGCCAAAATGGTTGCATTATTTTTTTCAGTGTGGATTTTATTTAAAGGTGGAAGAGCACTAGAAATCTGATGCAACAAAACCAGAAATTATAACAGATTTTCATGAGCTTTGTTAAAAAAAAAAAACTGTTTAAAAAATCAGTCATCATTTATAGAGTGAGGGTGGATTATAGTCTTTAAAACTAATGTGCATAAATCAATGCATTCCAAAACATATTAGAACATTATGAAGAAATTGCATTTTAGATAATGTAGTTGTGAATTATAAAAGGTGCCCATATTTTCCTCCTGTCCTCCTCAATATCCTACATACTGAACATTTTTTTTTAATTCTGTGGGCATTTCTGTACAAAAAACAAAAGATTAGTTTTTATTTCCAAATGGTTGGACAAATGTGTTTAATCTTCTATGGATTACTATGGGAAGTACTTGTGCAGGATATTTCAAACACTGACTCAAAGAATCAAGAGAGAACAAAACTGTTTATTGGCAGCACAGGTTTCTGACAGATGAACCCAAGCAGGATACTGTGCAAGGAGCAGCAGGCCTTCAAATGCATAGACAGCAGCAGAAAAGGTAATATGGATGAGCGCATCAGTTAGCCTGTCAGGGAACAGCAGGAGCTGCAACTCGCCGCTTGGATCTGGACTGGACGTCTCTCTGGGAAATACCTCTGTCTGTGGGTCTGAAAAGGTTACCTGGAAAAATATTGACTCTATTACCAGCGGTGAATAAAAGTACCGGTAGTCAATCAATAAAGATTGTCCTAGTGTCGAAACTTCAGGGAAATGTCAGGATTTTCACAGAAAAAAAAAAAAATCTAACCAAGAATTAAAAAAAAATGTTCTGTTGGTTTCCCAAGAATAAAATCATAAAACATCTTGCCTTTTGCATACATCAAACCACCATGTAAAAACCTGCAGACACAACTATCCTCACTCCTTCCTAGCTGTAGTTTCCTGTTTTGGGCAGAAGAGGGCAGAGACAGATATAAAGAAAGCATCATTTCTATGAAGCCGGAAACTTTGAGAGCTCATTCAGAGGTGACCTTAAACTTAGTCCTACTGTGTCTCTGGTTGTGCAAAGTTGTTTGAATTGATGGCTTTTCTATCTCATTTTAGTTGAGTTTTACTTGATTTGGTCACAGGGTGTAATTGCTGAATCATACTGTAAAACCTTGGATTTAGAGTCCTGACTCTTTTTAGAAAATGTCACAGAATGATGTAGAATATGGTGGAAGCATGTGGGGATAAAACTAAACTCTTAGTGAGGCACTTCACAGGAAAACTAGACCGATGTAGCACAGCATGAGGGATAAAATAAACATTTATGTCAATTTATCTCCCAGATGTCCTGGTGTCCCTTAGGTTAATCCAGTTTCTTTCATGGATGGAAGGTCTGCTCTTAAGGTTCTTGGTTTGAAAAATCTGAAGACCGTGAAGGAGCCTAAGGTTAGGACAATTTGATCTGTGGGATAAAAATCTAGGACTCAGATTTGAAATGTAAAGATTTTTCCAGGATAAAAGCATTCCACTGAATAAAAGTTTTAATGACAAACATTTGGTTTTGAACTTTACAATACCTTCTGCTTCAGCCTTTTTTCTTTAATCGTTTGAAAAATGAAGTAGGTAACCATTATGTTTTGCCTGATTTTGCTGCAGAAAGCTTTCATCTAAGCAGAAAAATAAATCAACAGACTAAAAAGCCACAAAATTATGCCCTAGTTTTAAAAAGCAAATATGTTATTATTTATTTATTTTATTCATTTTTTAAGGATGCATTGTTTTTTCCATACTGAAAAGTTAATGTTAAGAAGTGATCCAATCTATCCAACTAGCTAAAGGGGGAAGAAGAGAAAAAAAAGATTCAAATTTCGACAATGATTAGGGAACACATACATATCTCTATGTTTACCTGTATGCTTTTATTTCCATATTTGCTATGCTGTTGGCCGTCCAGAATTTCCTAACTGTGGGATATCTCTATTTCAATCCATTTTTCTTCTGTTCAGTTAGATTATTCCCTCCCAGCATTCAGTAAAGAGTAACAGTGTCTCTGTGAGACCGAGAGAACAAGATTGGTCGACAGCTATTCTCTCAGCTCTTTGTTCTAAATCTGCATGAGGGTGATTAGTGATGTGGCATATGGCCATTGCAGCTGCAAAGGGACAATGGTCAGCAGAATGGTTTAGAGAGGGGCCTTACCATTCAAAGAGGTAGGCCCTGTGCTGCTGTTGGCCCTTAGCTGTCTGAGCTGATCTCCTCTTAACTCCAGCCTCCCCGCTCCTGACCGCTCCCTCCTCTCCTGCACCTTGCGTTCCAGTGCTTGTACTCTTTCCTGGGAGCGGCTGATGAATTCTGGTCTGAACCTTTTCAGTGCTCGCTGCCAAAGACACAAACACATTCCTCTCTTTGACAAACCAGTTACACAGCTCCCAAGCATCCCAAAGGTAACTGAAAATAGGATTCAGGTGTTTCCTGACATCAGAGTGGTTTTGTTCCAGATTAACTTTCATCCTAGTTATAAAGTAATCTTTTTTTTTTTCTGTGCATCTGAAGAGAGCATATCGGTTTAAAAAAACAACATTCAAAATAGGTTCAGGTTTAATAATAGGTGGATATCTTGTACCAAAGGCTGCAAATCTTTCCTTTTATTTAAAGAGATGCATTAACTGAGTGGAACAATCCCTCACTAGAAAATAATGGTGAAAATCGTCAGCATCAATATAATCCCTAAAATCGTTACTACAATGGTTGCAATGGATCCCTTTTTCTGAAATGATGCATCACAGAAGCTTCTATTAGTAATTGAGGACTCCCTGTTCTTCAGAGGGAACATTTTTTCACACATTTTGTCACAAACCACAAAGTGTTTTGTTTATTTATTCCTATGGACTAAAATAGAAATACACATAATCATAAAGTGAAAGAAAATAAAATGTACCATTTTAAAATCGTTCAGACTTTTCCAAAAAGTTTGCAATGCATTTAAGTACAGCCCCCTTTATTTCGATACCCTTAACAACATTATGAAGATAAAGGAATGCAGCACACAGATTAATTATCAGAGAAGTTCAATGCAAGATTTGTTATTAAACAACAGGTCCCAATCTTTGAATATCTTTTGGATCACTGTTTAGTCCAATCTATTGTTGGCTAAATGGGAAAGTGTGGCACAACAATAGAGCTACAAAGACATAGTTGTTTATCTACAGTGGCAGGCCTGGCAAAGGGCAAAAAACAGGTCATTGACAAAGAGAAGAACCCCACAGCTGCACATGAGGAGCTGCAGTGATACTCAGCTCAGGAGGGATGGTCTGATGATAGAACATCTATGAAATCAGCTCTTCAGGTAAGATAAATAACACAGATGAAAGAAAATAAAAAAATGATATAAGGGACACAGTTAACACTGAGCTTGGATCTGCTGGAGGCTACTTCCTGTTAAGAGGGACCTTTTCTTCTCCACTGTTGCTACATGCATGCTCAGTGTGAGGGATTGCTGAAAAGTCAACAACGAAAATCATCGCCGCAGGCTCATCCAGCAGAAGGCTGTATTTCAGATCAATGACGGGATGCAATTAACTGGTTTTCCTTAACCAATCAGATTGTATTGTCCCCCTAAAGGCCCTGAGATGACATGTGTTGTAAAATGAACTAAACTTAAAGTTAAAATATATAGTATGGAGAGCTCTGGTAAGATGTGACCAGAATTTATATATTTTATTATTTTGTTGTTATTTTTATTTTTTGCTGCTACATTGAGGATACAACTAGAAGTGGAGAATTAAAAGCACTACGGTGATGGTAGTAGAAATCTGTGTGAATTTTTTTTTGGTCATAGTTTATAAAAAGCTAAAAGTATCTATACTAAACCTTAGGCCTTAAAAAAAAATCTGAGGCTTCAGAGGACTTGCAACTACAGCTGGAGGTTTACTTTCTAGTAGGACAACAAACCTTACATGCTTATTAAAAGCTTTCTGATGTGTTGGATTGGCCTAGTCAAAGTCAAATTTAGCTTCAACTGTCATTTTAGGATAGACAAAAGGTTCAGACATGACTGATAACAGAGTGACAAAAGATTGTTCTTCAGAGTATTGAGTCAGGACCACTGAATATAAATGGATGCCACATCTTTCAGGGTTTTTTTATAAAGAGATTTAAATAAATGTATTTATAAATAAAGCTAAGTAAACATTGTGGTTAGTAAACACAGATATTACAACATGAGCAACGGCAAGTATGACAAACAAGACTAGAAAATTAATGGTTTTAATGTTTTTAAATATCACACACCAAGAGGAGAAGGATGGTACAGAAGAGGATTAGGGCCACTGAAAAAATTAAAATAAGTTAACTGATTATTACATTTTATTCTGACTTTTTTTTCCTCAGAATTCTCACTTTAATCTCAGAATTCTGACTTTTTTCTGAGAATTTTGCCTTTTTTTTTCAGAATTCTGACCTTAATCTCAGAATTCAGACTTTTTTTTTCTTTTTCAGAATTCTCACTTTAATCTTAGAGCTCTGACTTTTTTCCCGGAATTCTGACTTTAATCTCAGAATTTTGGATCTTAATGTAGATGGAAACAATGAAGGAAGAGATATGTAGGATAAAGAAAATCTGGATATAACATTACAGTGTCACAGACTTTATTTCAGGTGCAATAAATCATTTATTCATCTTTATTTAAAGGACATTACCAAAAAGCTTAAAATGTTATTTGGATAAACATCAGAAACAAAAGTTACAGATTTTAAATAGAAAGTTTCCACTCAATATAAACTACAGAACAAGATTCATGTGTTTTTACTAACAAAGAAAACCATCCCACATTCTTCTGTTCCATTTATTTATCCATTCATAAAGTGAACTCACCTGAAGGGAGGCACACTCAGCTGACCTTTCCAGGTTTGGTCCCAGTGGAATAAACTCAGCATGCGGCTGCCTGTGATACCGAGCTTCACCTTTATTACCATTTATATATTTTCCCTCATCCATTACTTCCAAGAGAGAAAGAGGAAAAGAAAAAAAAAAGTCAAACAGTTTTGTGTTTCATTTACACCTTGCTTGGCTTCGCATGCCTGAGTGCTGTGCTCCCCAGGCCTGCTGGAACATATTACTTCTCAGCACTCTGGGTGAGAGGGAGCAAAATCTCCTTGTAACCCAACTGATTCAATCAAACAGTGTTGAACCTGCAACTTTTTTCATGAGGTGAGAAATGCTACGAGTTAAAACATTTCCCCGACACATTTAGTGACAGAGGTGTGAAATATTACCAGCATTTCCCTGGGGAGAAGCCGGGGAGCCCCTCTCTGAACCTCTCGGTGTTTTCTTCTTCTGACTAAGCTGCCTCTGGAGTTTGATGTTTGCTATAATCGCAGCAGCGTTGAGGGCGAGCACCTCCTCTTGAGACTGATGGGAGTCAGGATCTAAAGAAAGCAAGAGGACTCTGATGTTAGCAAAAAGTGGGTGAAAACAGTGAGGCCTGCTGTTATTGAACGCAACATGGTGACTTTGATGGGATTGTTTCTTTTTTTTTTTTATTCAGCTTCATTCTGTGACCGACTGAATCAAATACTGAATTTAAATTACCCCGCCTCTGGCCTTATAATTAATTGTCCACACTCTTAATGAATGTGATTAGAGGGTGTTTAATAATTTCATGCAGGGCTAAGATAAATGAAGAGGCATGCTTGCAAAGCAGAAAACTGCCTCCTTGCATTATTTCTTCTGGGTATGTACAGTTTGATGCGGCTGTTTATTTTAGCAACTTCAAACAAGTTTTAATTGTTTCTGAACCATATAAAAACTCCTCTAATTTCAGATGTTAAGCCACGGTTAAATCACAAGATGGAGAGATACAAGACTTGCTTGATAAACAATGTGCTTATATGTAGCAAAGAAATAAAATATATAGGACATAGCTTGAATAGAGACTGTGATTTTACTAATAATGTTTTTTTTCCTTTAACCACATTTTAGACAGAAACATTTTCAGTTTTTTTAATGGCAAAAAAAGTGTGTGAGGCAAATAATGTCTATATGAGAAGGCTTATTTGCACATATACCACTTGATATTCTGATGTTTACCTGGTAAGAGCGTTAGATGCTCTCAATGCAACAAATAGAAGGATATTTTTATAACAATCTGATAATCAGCAAGACATCAAAGCTTTGGGACTATACAGATGGAGCGTAATAAGTTGAAGCTAAAAGGCAGAAACAGTAAAAAAAAAAAAGAAAAGTATATTTAGACACTTCAGTGCTTTGAAAATATAGATCAAAGACAGATGGAGCTTGTATGTTGACAGGAACACTGTCAAAGTGGGACAGAGAAACCTACCCGGGGCCTTGATGAGAGTAAGACTCGGCGAAGCTCTGCGCCTTCCATCCGCTGATGGCGTCGAGTCTATCTCGTCTCTGTTTGGTGTCAGAGTGTCAGCCGCCATGGGCTGACCCGCCTCCTTCACTGATTTTCCAGAGCTGATGGGAAGGTGGTTAAAGTGCATGTGGTTGGGAGAGGTTTCCTGTGAAGGCCTGGAGCTTTGTCTCCAGTAGGATGATTGTTCATCACTTTCTTTGCTTTGATCCGAGTGTACAATCAAACTACCATAGCTGCTCATGGGTCTTTGCAACCTCCGAGATCTTTGTCCGGCAGCGCCTGGAGCTGGCTCTAAGGGAGGAGATGCAATGGCCGGAGGGTTGCTAAGAAAAAAATTTAGAGTAGATCTGTGCAGGGTCTCATTTTTCTTTGCGTTTGGAGTGTTTGGGGTTGTAACTGCACTTGGTGAGGAGTTTAATAGATAAGGAGGTACTTTACTGTTCAGTGTGCTGTTATTCTTATACAGTCCTTCGGTGTAACTGTGCCTGTGCTCTGGATTCCTTATCTTGTCTGTGCTGTAAGTCTCCTTATGCTCAGTCACTTTGATGATGGTGGCCTTTCTTCTGCGAACCACTGTGTCCAAAGCATTGCCAGACGGAGGCGTTCCAGGTCGACCGGTGCTTGGAGAACCGTTTGATACCACTCTCTGCTCTGTCACTTTGACTATAGTAGCTTTCCTTTGCACCCGTACTTGCCTTGAGTCTGGGTCCATGGACTGTTGATCTGGTGGGGAAGGAGACAGTGACTTCATGGATCGGGATCCAGGCAAACTCGCTGATCTGCTCACTTTTTTAGAAGAGATGGTGATAGAAGAGAAGCCAGCTTTGTTTTGTGGGATGAGAGTCGTTACAGGGGAACTTGTCTGTATGTGTGAAGATTCAGAGCTGCTATTAGTCCCATAAAATACGGTGGCCTTTAAAGGCTGAACACTGCTCGTTCTTTGCAAAGGTGTATGGGGCTTCTGTGTCTTTACAGCATTTGCTCCTTGCAGCAAACTATAATGACCAGCTGGATCAGCAGAAGCCCTCCGATGCAAAGGTGAATGGTTCACAGACTGTGTGCTTGTAGTTGTCATCAAACGGGGCTCCTCTCTGAGCCCTCTGCAGATCTCATTGGAATCATTGCCTCCAAGATGACCTGACACCCTGTTAGGCTTCCAGCCTGTTGTCATAGAAGGCCAGCCGACAGCTTGGTTCCCCTCCTTAGCAGGAGAGTTCTCAGGCCCCTATGAAAAAAAATAAGAATACAGTACCTTGAAAAAGCATTCACATACTACAATCTATAATCACAAACTAAAATGTATTTACTGAACCTGTATATTGTAACAGTATAAATTTGAAAGTGTGCAGTACAGTTATATTCTAACCCCTAGTGGTGATATTTGGTTGAAATATCTTTCATTGCAGTTTTTAATGCAAATAATGCATTATCTTCCAGGTATATTACTATTGTTTTAAACAGCTGAAATCTTTACCCATTCTTCATATCAAAAAGTAGCTAAATCAATTTTCTCATCATTATTTTGGCCTCTACTCCATTCTGTTTTCCTCACAACTTATGACAAACTGCTAATGGCACTTCTTATGGCATTTGTTGAACAATGCCTTCAACACTCTTGGATAGAGGTCAAATTTGTGGATTGCAGGACTCTATTGTTGATTAATGCTCTCTTCGTCTGGACTGTCTGTTTTGGAGGACGACCGTATCTTGGCAGGTTTTCTGTTGTGCCATATTCTCTCCATTTTCAGATGATAGATTGAACAATGATCTGATAAACGTTGAAAGCTTTGGATTTGGTTTTATAGTCGATCACAGTTTAAAATTCCACAACTGTCTCCCTCACTTGCCTTTATTGTCTTTATGATGAGTTTTGCTCACTAATGTTTAAATGTTCTTTTTTAAAACTTATGTATTATTTCTCTTGAACTTTATAAATATGCAATACCTTCTGTTGATCGGTCTTAAATTAAAAGGTTTGTGATAAAACATGACAAAACATGGAAACTTAAAAAAATTACGGATCATTTTGCAAAAAAAAAACATGTTATTATAGGGTAAGATAGATTTGGTTTGGCACTCTCACCTAAAGAAGCAAATACAAAAGAAGTACAATATCAAATATTAAAAACCTGTCATGTTTTCAGCTGTGGAATTCGATTGTGTCTGTTTTGTTCTTTCTGGTGTCAGGTGACCCACCACATGCTTGACACAGGGACTGCCCCAGCAGCAATGGAAGGAGCAACAGCCAAAGCAGCATACAGCGTGACTTATCCCTCACCGAATAACAATGGGACTTTTTCCCCAACAGGAACTGAGAGGCAAAAAGCAACACATCCTGTCTCTGGGCATCAGTATTCTGATGGTATTTTGAGAGCTTTAAAGAAACACATAAATATGTCTCAAACATAACCAGCAATAAGGATTAATATATAGCATCTTAATAAATAGCATTAAGCTGTTCCTCAATTGAAAGGATGCATTTCCTGTGCTGATTTTTAAGAAACTTTGGAAAGTGGAGCATTGTTGGAAGAACTGGTTAAATTAGAGTCTGTGCCTGCAGCATTTTACTGCAAGTTCCAGGTGGAGGACTTATGGAAATATTCAAGATTACAGTCAGTGAAGAAGCATAGGAGGTGTGAGGTCTGGCTGGAGGAGAAAAAAACTCTTTATTACATTACTTCAGGCAGGTTGAATTCCTGGGAGAAAATGCAGAAGCCTCTTATTTTGTCGTGCGAAAATAAAATTTCTGACCCACAGCTTCTGTGAATGTTGACTTTATACCTAAAGCAGCCGTAGCCGTTCCTCTGCAGAACAATTTAGCAGCTATAGGCAGGGAGCTTCACCATGCACACAGATTAGTCAAACACTGTTTTACCTCATTTACCTTCAGATAGAGTGACATCCTTTTTTGTACAGGCTTTCTCTATAGACATAGAGTGGCTAGAAGCCCTCAGAAGAAGAGTACACTGCTGTCAGATGTACAGCTCTAATCAGACAATGTGTTCACTAAGTTAAAGCAGATATTGACATACTCTAATTAAAGACTTCATATTTTTTACTGCTTTCTAACTGCCTCTTCAGACAGACAAGATATTCTCGTTTCAGACTAACTGAAATCATTGCCACTGCTAAGTGCAAAATTAATATCAAGTTTTTTTTTGTTTTGTTTTTTTTACTTCCTTAAAAGTCAGAATTTGGTATATCTTTTTTTTTGGTACTTGTTAGAATTGAATTACCTTTTTTGCTGTAATATTTGTTATGTGCCAGTATTCTCTATTATTCAACATTTTGAGTACAATTAATTTTGGCTCATTCTGTCATCTCAACAGAACAGGCGTTACAAGGTTAGGTTTAAGTTCAGATTCTGTGGTGTGTTACTTGCTCCTTAGAAAACTTGTACATTATTAATCGATTATTGGAATGATCAACTAATTTATTGATTGATAAATCATTGAGTGGTGTGTAGAGACTCTGAATCATACTTTTAGCTCACAGAGCAACGCACGTAGAGCAGTAATTATCCAAAAATTGCCAAAAAGACATAAATATTGTTTATTTAAGATATATTTTTTATTGTAAATATGCTCTACCCAGAACTCCTGAAGTGGAAAAGTTTTAGTTTCATGTGGTTTAATTTTGTAAAAAAAAATCTTTCTTAAGGATCGTTTTGCCATCCAATTACATCTAATTACAATTGCTAATCGATTAATCGACACATTAATCCTAATAAAGAACAATCTTTGTGTCCATAAAGTTTATTAAAACAAATAAAAGAATAATTATTATTTCAGACTCAAAATATCTCAACATTAAGAACAGTGGTGTTACATGGCCTATTTTAGGAAGACGAGCCTCCCCAAAATGATTCTCAAGCTTCAGACAAATAATATGTGGTTTTTAATTTAATCTGTATGTTTTTTTTTAAATTTTGTTATTAAAAATACCTCTTCCAATATAATGTGATCTGAATAGTTATATAAACTATCGTTATTTACTCAAATATCTTCATATCTTCGGTCCAGTTTCTAATCATGTCTGAGGAAGTATTTGCACTATTACTGTTTTCTTTTTTTCTTTTGCATGTTTGTCAAACTTAAGTGTTTCAGAAAATCCAACCAATTTAGTATTTCTCAAAAACAACACCAGTAAACATTAAATACAGTTTTTCATTTAAGGTGGGGAAAAATATATATTCTTCTCACACTTATTTTTTCAACCATCGTATGTGTATAATAAAAATTAGGCTACCTTAATGTTACTTTAATTAAAGTAATAAAAAAAGTTTTTTCAGGATTTGAAATTACATTTATATGGCTCACATTTGGGTTGCAAAATGTAATCTGTGCAACGTTTAACACTGTGTTGTGTGATAATCCATGCAGTTAGTCTTTATGTTGATCATTTAGTTTTAAGATATTGTGAAGGGACAGAAGGAGAGGCTGAGGGACAAACAGATCAACATACATACTCCCTTCACTAGTGTCTGCATTATCGAATGGTTTCTTAAAACATTTACAAAATAGGTATTTCTTTTAAATCTGCTCAAGTAGTGGGAAAGCAACTTCTTAGTTTTTGTTAGTGGTTTGAAAAAGAGTTTTTTTCCAGCCTTGACATTCGTCATCGTGTGCATCTCTGAGGGCTTATCCTCAAAACCTAGTGATGCATCTAAATAACCATCTTGTATTCTGTGCTGTTCTGTGCATTTCTGTGTGACATGAGCAATTTCCTTCCTTGGCAAATTAAAAATGCAGCCTGTTTGCAGGACCTGGAATAAATGTATGCAGGTCTAGAACTGCATTTTAATAATGGCATCAATTGGACCCACCACCACGTACAGCTGCTGCAACTGGGCAGGAACTCTTTATAGAGGTGTGTGCATTGAGGAGCAATAGCCTCTATAAATGGAATGGCTACTGCTGCACTATGCAGCATGAAGCACAGAGATGAAAGAAATCCTCAGGTTTCTACACTTATTAGGTCAAATCTTTCCTAAATGAAAAAGCAACTATTTTTCTTAGAAATTTCTCTTTTCATAGTAAACTGGACCATAATGATCCAGGCTGTTTGTATTCAAAAGCATAGCCCTAAATAGGCAATTTTGTTGTACACTAACAAAATTATAAAATATAATATCTGGGAAGTTTTCTTTTTATTAAAGTTAATCTGCCAGAACATTTCTATAGTTTGAATCTTATTGTTAATAGATACTCTTATGACAAAAATCTGAATCTCATTTTGCCAATTTCTTGAAAATACTGCCTGTTCCCTACTAGTGCTATAAAAAAATAATAATAATAACTATGAAAAAATAATTGGGCATTAAATTATTATTTGGGCATTTTTTTGATGGGCTAGTGTCTACAATTTCAAGAAAGGTCAAAGACAGATAGGTCATACTTAAAAAATAGTAACAACTATTGTTTAAAAGAAAACTATACTTAGTGTTTGAATGTCTCAATAATTAGCACTGAATCTATCCATATTTGGAAATTTCATCCAAGCACTGAAAGTACAATACAGCCTTAAATTTAAGATCAAATAATTCGCTCAGACTTCCTAACACTTGAATTTACCTGGTAATTACTGCTGTATTTAATTTTAATCTTCTTGATAAAGCTTAGCTGATAGTTTTATAAATCAGCCAGATTACCTTGTTAAAAGCAGAGCCTCGATCCAGAGTAATCCTCGTCTTCACACACGGGACACTGGGGCTGGTGTGACTTCTCTCTGCCTCTGCTGTATCAAGGCAAAACAAACAGATTACTGGTAAGACAGGATGTCTTTTTCTCCTCGGCACATAAAAACACACACACAAACCCATGCATTTTTCAGCAATCCTCTGATGACTCTAAGGAAATGTTGACACTGTCAATAATTCACATAGGCACAGAAAGGTGAGTCTGGCACCGCTTTGGAGTCACTGTCCTGCTTCCTCAAAGAGATGACAGGATTTGTGTGACTGATACCTGATTGCCATCCCTTTCAGCTTGCATGGCTGTATTTCCACTTGCTGCTGTTACCATAGTGACAGGCCCTCACTGTGGGATAACCCTTAGTTATTGCACGTTTAATCGGCTGTGTTTTCCATTTAAAGAGAGAAAACGAGAGACAAGCTGAAATTTGCAGCACTTCACTGTGAAACTGCAGCTGGAGAATAAATGACCCAGGCTTTTCTATTTAACCACATTTCTATTAGTTAAAAAAAAAACATTCCTTCAGTAATTTATTCAATATTCCTCCCATTTACTCACTGAAATCAAACAGTTTTAAACCTTCTGCTAGCTCATCATCTAGTACAAACGTCTAATAGACCATAAAGACTCAAGCATATACCCTCTAAATCCCTATCAACACCCTTTTTGGCCATGATATCTCAAATATATTCACATAAATACTACATGAAAGTACACACAAATACCTCCAAACTTAACTCCTTAGAATTAAATTCTTTCCTGTTTGGGAAATGTGACTCTTACCGAGTGACAGAGCGCACAGTCTGAGTACGACTGTTTCTATGAAACAAAACATGAAAGGAGATATTTGTAAAAGGCATAAAAGATGGCAGTTGTCTTACTTTTTAAATTCTTTATTTTCAGCTTTAAATGTTCCACTGGCCAACTTTCAAATTTGTCCAATGCTGCTGGCTGCTAGAGCTACAATTGCTGGCCTCTCTGTCTGATAGCATAAAATAAATCTGTAAAGTCCTCACCCCCCTGAACTGCACACACCATGATGATTGTTTGTGTTTTTGTATTAACCTTTTTTGTATTGAGTTGCTAATCATCCCCTAAAAGACACACAGATGATCAGTTTTAACTTACTGGGCTGAGATTATTTAAGAATTGTCCTTGTCTCAAAAGGTTTCCAGGACCCACAAGGCCCACAACATCACAGATCCTCTGCAAACTTAATGTCACATTTATGCCCCAGAAAAGCAGAATTTAATGTATAGCTAATAAAAAATACAGAATGTCATATAAGATGGAGGGTTTGTTCAAAGAGCAGCAGAACCAGAAATGTGTGAAACCTTCATGTAGGGTGGAAAAGTAGTTCCAGGTTTCAGACTGATTGTGTTTCCAAAACGTTTAAATCTATTGTGTAATGTTTCAGCACCACATTTCGTTCCCCGCCTTTTTTTCTCCTTTCCCTTGTTTGTTGTTTAGGACCTCCTGCTTAATCTGGTTTCATCTCTAAACTCAAACTTTTCTTTACAGATATCTTATTTGGCTTTGTGTGTGTGTAGCTTCAACTCAATACTAAGCCTGATACCTAATTAGCTTTAAACTAATTCACAAATTCTTGTTTGTGACCAAAACATCTGTCAGTGGAACACAGCATTTACTGTGCCCTGTTGTTCTGCATTTCAATCGGGATCGATAGAAGGGCACTTCCCAAAAAGGTTTCAAAATCTTCCCTTACTAGAACTGAAGTACTTCTGGTAAAAAAAAAAAAACAAAACAAAAAAACTTTTGAATAGGAAAACATAAGTCGAATTGTTAAAGATTTTTCATGGCCATCCTAATTTTCACCACAATAAAAATCCTATAAACAAAAACAACATATGAACTGATTCATTATATTCTGCACCAGCCTGGTAATGAGCCATTCAGGTGGGTGTGTTATGAAAGGGAACTTTCCTGCAACTTTTAGACGTATTGTTATTGTTGAGTGGAGTTGATGATCCCTCAACAGACGAGTAGGATGGTCAAAGACCTCCAGCTCCTCACCAACATTAGTTAATGTAAGAGCTGGCTTACAAGTGGGCAGCAGATAATTTACACAGGGGGAGGCATACTTTTTGTATTATTGCATCGTGATTTTTATTTTTAATTTTTTTTTACATATTAATATGTTTCTGAACCACTTGCATATTCACTGCAGTCTGTAAATGTGGCTTTAAATAAGAAATGCACATGCAGCAGTACAGCGTTTTCCAACATTCATTGGTGTTTGGGATTTGGTCTTCTTTTGTTTGTTTTTGGTTTTTTTTAGTATTGTTAGTTATTTATGTTACTGTCGTCATTCTGCCCTTTCTGGACTTTTCCATTTAGAGTCATTCAAGTTATTTTCTAGTTATATTTAAGCACTGTTGTATTTCTTGGTTTCTCTCTGTTGCCACCTTGTCCCAGTGTCCTTTCACATAGCTCCCTTCTAAATAATTCTGTCCACACCTGCTCCCAATTAGTTGATTACTCCATTCATTCTTTTTTTTTGGCATATATACTCCTCCTGTGCAACCACTGTTTGCTGGATTCTCCTCTTTCCTTTGTTCGGTTTATTCCTCTCTAGTATCTCCTAGTTGTTGTTTCCTGGGTTTCTTGTTGATCAGTTCTGGATAATGGCCTCTGTGTTTTTTCTTCATTAAATTTTGCAAGAAATCATCTCTGGCTCCTCATCTTTGCATTTGGGTCCTCAACAAGTATCCACTAATACTGGCAGTAACAAAGGTCTTTCAAAGTTTTGTTAATTTCTCTTAGTTCATTGTTGTATCTACAATGATTCCATGCTAGTTTAGTCTGTAATGTTTGGTTGATAAGCTGTTCTAATGTTCTTTCTTTTTTTCCGCATAAAAAAAAAAATCATTCACTAGATCTGTTACACACATTAAGTTTTAAAAACATTTCCGTTTGACAAGGATCTTATCTCCACTTTTTCACAGAGAATTAAATATTTGTAGGGAGAGGATTCTACAACTCAGTTGACAGGGCATAATATTAATTGTTATTACTTTTTATATAGTTATATTTACTGTACAACACACGAAGAACTACTGAAATTATTTTCAGATTACACATAAATAGATTAATTAATTCCGCTGGGGAAAAGGAATTACTTTAGGGTTAGGATTCACTGGATGGTAACCTAATGAGCCTACTGGCACAATCTGAAGCCATTCTATGGGACTGATAACCGCTTATAACTGCCATTGATTGGGATGATAACATCCAAAGCTTGGCTGCAAACAGCCCTTTATTTACTGTGTAAAAGAAGACTGAATCAACATGAGGAGGGTCACATGAGATGATCCACAGGTTCTATATATTAGAATGTTTTTAGGCTTCATCCTCTCCTGCTGCCAGAAGATTTCTCCAAAGTGGATACATTAATTTAATACAGTTCAAGAAATAATCCCGTATAATATTTTCGATACGATACGATAACAGTGCTATGGCAAGCCGTTTTGATATTTACTAGTTCTCAATATGTATTCCTGATGTCTGAAAAAACACAAATTTTTCTTTGTATAAATGACCATTTTAGACAAAATGACATCCTCCACATCTAGAATAAACATTCTGGATGTCTTTAAATTAATTTCAGATCTCTATATTCCTAATATTACGCATCAGCATTTGCATTATTTTAACTATGAAAAAAAAAATTTCAGATATCATAAATACATTTTCAGTCAAGCAGATAAAGGTCAGAACAGCCCATTAAATTGTGTAAACATTTCTAGATATATAAAACTTAATTCTTATTAGTGTAATTTCAAATTTTTTTTTTTTTTACTTTCTAAAATTCAGTTTCTGCTACAAAAATGTAATTTAAAAAATATATCATTACAGTTAGATCTAGGAGTGTGATTTTTATCAGGAAGAATCTTATTTTAGTGATCTACAAATGGAATAACAGAAATGAGAGTGCATTTACCGTAATAAATGTAAAACGGCATGCCATAGTCCACTTCATATAATCTTATGCTTTAACTCGAGCAACAATCTCTTCCTTCTCCACCTTCCTCTCCTTTGAAGCTGTAGTGCTTTTTCTCTGTCTGTCTTTTTTATTTATTTATTAATTTTTTCATTTCTGCATTAAAATCTCTGGTTGCAGTGGGGTGAAATAGGCACTTCCTGTTGCCTTTTGTCATGGTGACTCCTTGAATCTGTGCTCCACTGATAATGGCTTTTCATACTTGTTGCACACGCACTTAACTCTGAGGGGACCTAGTGAAAATTGATTGAACTAACTGATATCAGCTGTAGTGAAACCGAACACTCAGATTTCCCAACTTTAGGCTAGATCAATTTGGAATTTCGGATTTGAATCTGAATTTGTTAAACCTGCTTTGTGAAACGGACCCATGTTCTTGTATTTTTAGACTGATAGATCTATGTTGGTAAACGGTGTCTGTGTTGTGGTCCAGCTCCATTTGAATTGATAATTCTTCCTCCCTCAGCTTCCCCGCTTTACTCCAGGCACAGCTGTTCAAATTTATTTAGTTTCATTGTCATTTTTCACTCTTATTTCAGCATTTAAGCTCTTGGTTTTCCATCATCATAGTTGGATCCTTCTGTTACGATGCTTCATGGATTGTTCTGTCTGTGATCGCATCTTGTATATTCTCATTATTTGACCTTTTAAACAATTCCGTTTTACCTCAGCGAGTCACTTCACTTCGGTCCTTTATAACCACATGATGACAGTGGTAAGACTGCTGCAGTGTCTGATGCAGCTCCTTGTTGCCAAACAGATAGATTGCTTTGATTTCTGCAGGCAGCATGAGCCCTGCCAGGATAATCTATGTATAAACAAGTTTGAGGTTGAAAGATCAAGCTTCAGATCAAACCTGGTGAGTGCTGCACTGCTGTGTTCAAGGATGAATGAGGCCCCTTTTCCAATCAGTCTGCATCTCCTCTTATCTTCCTGACTCCTGCCTTAATCCCCAAACTACCTCTTCTTGTTAGCTCTTTAGGCCTATTCAAGTCCCATTTACTTAGCCTAAAATGCTCTCTGAGTACTGTGGTTGATAATACAGGACTAGTTGCACATTACTTTTGTTATTTTAGAGGGATGCTTGATGATATGGACAGCTCCACTTAGGAAGGCTAATAAGAAGTGAGCAAGTTGCTTCCCTGCCAAGCAAGTCATGTAATTTTCATAAGATAAGGTAGAAAAAGGACCTAATTTCTGCCAGATGGATGCAAAGTAGTGTATTTGATTAAAAAGGAAAAAAAGCACAAAAAAGAGACGATCAATAATCTGGACACTGAAACCCATGAAACAGGGCCTAGATAAGAGACACATGGAGCATGAAGAACTAATATACAGTTCAGTGTGAAGGTGATTGCTGAGTGTGAAGCAAGTGAGGCAGTTGCCTGATGGGAAGACATTGAAAGGGGAGCAGGAAACATCAGA
Source organism: Cyprinodon variegatus (assembly GCF_000732505.1). Classification (NCBI taxonomy): domain Eukaryota; kingdom Metazoa; phylum Chordata; class Actinopteri; order Cyprinodontiformes; family Cyprinodontidae; genus Cyprinodon; species Cyprinodon variegatus. The sequence goes on from NW_015150580.1 coordinate 342,517, forward strand.
AAACTAATGGAATGAAATGGTATGTCAGAGCATTCAAGGCAAGGTGAGGGAAATGAAACTACTAAAACTAAACCACAAATAATGCCATCCTCTCTCAGTTTTTGTTGTTAGACTCCATTTGTTTTTTGTCATAGAACAAAACAAAAGTATTGATTGGAAGTTTTTTTCTTGAGGTTTCATGTTACTGGAATAGTTTGTGTAAAATGACTTGCTTTAGTCTGTCTAGTTCTATCTCAATGAGCCATGATGCCTTTAACAGCACTGATATATCCACTAACTGTTCATTTATCCGGTTTTCAGAGTAATCAATTTTATAATACCATCAGACGATAATGCTCCAAGATTGCCGTTTGATGCATCTAATGATCTTGCATATGTATTATTGATTCCTAGATAAGCCATCCTTCTCTAATTCTTTTTTCTACATTATGGCTTTTTGTCCTTGGCTGATTTATTCTGCCTCTTTAGGAAAAACCCACAATCCTGCAATGATACATCTGAATGTATACATACCTTTGTAAAAATGCATTTCTTTGTTCTTTTGGATTGCTGGAGTGATGGGTTGTTTCAGTTTAACCTAAGGGCAAAAAATGAAAAAAATGTTTGTGTTCTGTTAATATCAAGACAGTTTGACAGATTTAAAGATTTCAAAATAAGTCTTCTACAACTATTGATTAGGTAACATTTTTTGGTCGACTGGGTAGTTGGAAGACAAGGGGTTTGCTCAATCAAACCTCCTATATAGCACTGCAAATGATAGATTATGAAGACATATCTTAAACAGGTAATGCTGTGTTACCATTGATTTAGAATTGTGCATTTGCTCAGGAACTAAGCTCAGTCTCTGCCTTTTCAGCTTCAATCTGGTTATAAAGCTTTTGACAAAGCTTTAAGATTCTGCAGAGTTGGTGCATTTTAAAAGAGGCCTGTGTTCTGCTATCTCCCTGGGTAACTGAGACACTCTGCACTACAAATGGCCCTGTCTGGGAGTACTGTACTCTGCCTGGCCCAGAGCACCATCGCCTTCCCTACAGGACGCTTACCTTCAGAGTAGTAGAGCTTACATCGACTGACAAACATCAGAGAATTGCAACAACACAACCTGAGGAAATACTAGGGTATACAAGCTTCAAGTCTTTACAAAAGGCTGTTCTATTACATTTATGGGAATTGTAAAAGGCACAACATAGTTACTGATGATGCAGATCTAAGCTTCTGAAAAAAAGACATCCAAAGTACTTAAGGACAGAAAATAAAAGGCTGTAACTGAAAAGGTTGTGGTCATATGGACACAAAAAAATTACCTTTTTGCAAATATGTCACCTTTGACAATGTTTTGCACATGGCCTTTTTCATGAACTTACACTAAGTCTGAACACCAACATATTCCAAAAAAGATTATCTTGAAGCTATTAAACTATGTTAAATGCAAGCTCTATGACACCCAAAGTTATGATAGTTTGTTCATTAAATAAATGTCAATACATGTCTGAGATTGCTCTTTAGATAATGTTTTTCCACAAGAACTCAGTAATCCTGAGCACAAACTGCTTCCTCTGCTTTTATATATTACCTAGTGTTTTGGAACTGTGTCTCCACGAGTACATAAAAAAAAAGATTTTAATATTATGTCTGATCTGCCTCTAAAACATGTTTTTATAATCAGCGCCTGAAGACATCACATCGGGGGCTTTCTGTGAGGAGTAGTACAATGAGTGGATTATTCATCTGGCAAGTTCCTTCTGCCACAAATATAATCTTTGCCTCACCGCAGATTTGGGTAGTGAAATATTCTTTTAAAGTTCCAAAATTCATTGTTTTTATTTGTTTGTGCTTGTTTTGTTTTGTTTTTTTGCTCTAAGCACAAAAACTTATTCAGCATTATCTACTTTTCTGCAGGTACCAGGATTCAAAAGACTTGAACCGACAGGGTAATCAAACCAGTAAAAATTAAATCTCAAAGTCCAAATGAGTGTCAGGATGCGCCAAACATGATGAGGGAATAGGAAATAAAGTTCTCAGAGAGAGGTCAGTCGTCTGATTTGCGTGAAAACGAGAAATCCTCTCATCAATTGTAATCTTGTAGTTTAGAGGCAGCCAGAGCAGATGGATAGAAGGTAGCATAGTTAGAGGTTTTCCTTTTTTTTCAAACCTTTTTTACGACTTAAGCAAAGTATTTATAAATCCAAATCACACATGAAACCTTGGGTTGATATCTCAGGGGAAAAGAGAGAATATGTATTAATGCTTGATCTCTTCAGATACCTTTGCAATATATCTGTCGGAAAATAATTTGTCATGTATGTTGCTTTGTTTGTTTACCAATTTAGCCATACCTGTTAGTGGGATAACATGAGACAGTTCCATAAATGACTATTTCCAATATAACGGTTTTAGTTAAAGTTCAATTAATGAGTTTTCATATAGAAACCTCATTAATCTTCACAAAGAATGCAACCAGAGGTCACCTGGTTTAAATGTCAAATTTTAGGAAAAAACTTTGTCATCTTATCAAAGTTAATCTAATCTTTTTTTTTAAAGAAATACAATTAGGTAACCTCATAATTCTACACATGTGTGTGTTTAAAGAAGGGAGACAGAACAGAGGCTAAAGAGTTAATTCATATAAGCTCATCTAAGATAAGGTTTGTCAGTAGATTGGGAATATTAAGATGTTTTACAAGTTTTACATTGCCGCTTATCTTTTTGTATCTTTATGACTCATATGATTTAATTTAGGTTATTTATATTTCAAAGGCTTCGTTCAGGAGTTTATTACAGACAGCTGACTGGTCCAAAGTAACAAAGTGTTTAATGAGTTAGAAGTATTCAACTATGAATGTATGAACGTGTTTAATTTTTATGTCACCATCAGTCCTTACCCCTCTGTTGATTTTATTAGTTTAATTACTTACAAAATAAATTGTCTTTAATTTCTAAAGTATGTTAATCTTTATGTAGAAGAGAAAGAAAAAATACATTTTATTGCAACGACCAAAATAAGAATTTAAGTCTTATTGAAACCTGACTAAGAGCTTAGATTCACAGGTCACACAGGGCATTTCTTGTAATTGCTCACAATGTTTGCACACATTTCAGCAGGGATTTTGGCATTCTAAATCTTTTAGCTTTCATGGTTGCTGCAAAGCAACTTAAAGCTTTGTCTTTCTTTAAATCCTATTAAAAAAAAAAAGAAAAGAAACTGGGGTGAAAATTAGTAAAGTTGGAGAGAAGAGAACATGACAGAAGCCCAAACTCTGAATGATCGAGAGAAATTGTGCAGATAAGTGCTAAGGATTACTTTTATTTCGGCAGCTTCTTTTCTTCTTATTTGGTGAGATAGGAGCCCTGTTGCGCTGGGAAACTTTTCCTTTTTTCTTATCTTTTGTATTTTTATTAAGAGAAGATGGTTCTAATCTCTTATTTAGAAGTACCTGTCCTCATTTATTGTCCTTTAAAGCTATAAAGATATTGTGTACATTTATCAAAGAATAGAGCCTAAGTATTATGCATCCACTTCCTATCCTTACTGAGTGAATGAAGCATTTTTCTTCTTCTAATCATACTCTTTCATATATCATAGGTTTGTGGAGATATTATGTTTTTTACTCTGTCCTTTGGCGGTGTTTCAGTCTTTCCTAAAAAAATAAAAAGATTGGTATAAAAGAAACCAATATACAACATACACAAGAAGTAATGCACTGAAATCAGGCGTATCTAACATTACAACATGTAACAGATCGAATTGTATTTGATTCTAATCCTACAAAAACAAATATTCAATTAAATAAAATTGCACTGATAATAAGTGCTTTTTTGTTTATATTTTCATTTTACCACTAGGATTAAACTAACTAATGAATTAAAACTTTAGAATCTGCAGGAATCAGACATCTCTTCCCTCGATAGAGATGCTCAAAAATCAATCAATTCATTGAATGGTAGGAAAACGTATAAAGTGTACAGTAGTAAGAGGGATTTCATTGAATGTTATAGACATGTTTTGTGTTTCTTACTTGGCCAGAAGATGTGTCCATGTACTGGTTTTGGCTCCCGGTGTTCCCTACCACCATCACTCTTCTCTGGATTGGCAACCAACCAGTTTTAACTGAAGCCAGACAGCTGAGCTGAGCTTGCTCCTTTGATGGTGACTGCAAGATATGAACTTTATCCCAAACTCCCCTGTGCTCCTGAGAGGGAAAACACCCTGTTTGGAGGGACTCCTGGCTGCTGGGTGAGCTCCCACGTGAAGATGAGGCTGTGCTGAAGGAGGAAGAGCCTGTCTGTCTCCAGGCTCGTCCTGTCGACTGTCCCTCAAGAACAGGCATGGAAGCAGTCCGATCAAATGATGGTTCTTGAATTGGAGATATAACCTTGCTCTGCATTGTCCTCAGGTGCTCCAGCCAGACGTCCAGTTGACCTCCCTCAATGGCGCTCTGTGGCCGAGGTGCACGGGAGAAGCGAGGAGGCTCTTCTTCTGATATGAAGCTGTCCCAGTAGGACTCGTCCCCTGATCTCCTCCAGCCTGCAGCCCTCCTTCGGTGGGCAGCTGGACGGCGGAGAGTCATCTCTTGGTATTTCAAGTGACACCTCACCGGCAATTAAAGGCCTTTTTACACTCACACCACCTTAAGAAGCATGGAAGAATTCCTCATCAAGAATGATACAGGTCATCTTTCTTATTGATCTGTTGTGATGCTATCAGAAGGTTCAGGCAAAGAATAAGTGAATATGCAATACAATAACCAGCTTCCAAAAGATCATGTCGCTAATACTCACCAAATGCTGTCAAAATGTTCCTTTTCTACTCTACTCCAATTCTTCTCAGTGCAAAGGTCTTACGAGATAAACACTGTATGTCTTGGTGTAAACTAGGTGCTGGTGGGTACTGTCTCCAGTCAGGCATGTAGCAAAGTGAGAGATGCTTTGGCAAACAAAGGAGTTACTGAGCACAACAGCCGAAGAGCCAATAAGTGGTGAAAAGAGACAGACTGAGGGATGGGCTTGCTGGATAAAGAGATACAATTGTTGATGCAATGAATTATGGAAGATATTTACCTAAATGAGGGAAATCTGTAAAGTTCAGCTTTAAATACTACATTACAAAAAAAAAATCATTATGAACAGATAATGCTTATAAGAGGTGCTCACAAACCACTGCGCATTCCTAATAAGTAAATTATCAGTATTCTTCCATGACTTGCCTTCTGCGTCACAGATCCTCTTTAGTGAATCTGGTCTCGTGGTCGGTGTCTGATGATGAGCGTTTACCCTCAAGCCTCAATGTGAGCCGTGTGACTCCAGCGAGACCATCTTTAAATAGGCCAGTGTTTTCTTGGATAAGCAACTGTGACCCACATGATGTCCTGTAAGTGTGTGGAGACAGAAGAGTTTGGTCCAACCAATGTTTTTGTTTATCTAATTCCATTAGATGAAAGATCTGCATAGGGGCCTCTGAGAATGAATTCAGAGAAACTTGTTTGAGAGCTTTTAGAAGAAATCAACGCTCTATTGGGTTAATAAAGCAGCATGAGTTAAAATGACAAGACGGACAAATCATAATATACATATTTATATCTTTTAAATGCAAATATGATAAATTCCCTGGAGTGCGACAAGGTAGATTGGAAACTACTTTTATCCAACCCAAGAAGTTGAATACAATTATTTATTTGTCTACCTTTAATAAAATAAGGTATGTTAAGATCAATTTATACCATTTTAAATAATCCATGACACAGCAATAAAACCTTATTTGTCTGTTTTTATATGTTTCCACTGGTATTTGATTGATGTTTTAGTTTTGGGTGATTAGCATGCAGTAGTTAATGCTGGTAGGCATCCTTACCATTACCTTAATTTTAACCTCCCCTTTATAGATTCTCTGTCAGATTCAAGGTGGTGCTCTAGAAGATTCCAAAAAAGTTATAAAACAATCCACTGGACTTTGTTTCCAAGTTTGAAGACGTTTTGCTTCCCATCCAGGAAGCTTTTTCAATTAAAAACATGATCTAGAAGATTAGTAATACTTCAAAACTTCAGAAACTTCTTAAAACTTGTGTAATTTTAAAAGAAGTAACACCCTCTGGTGGAAAAACCCTACACAACAAGTGAGGAATTATCTATTCTGTAATCCAGAGTGAATTAAGATTAAAAAGTGTGGATCAGGTGCATGTTCTTTAAAGCACATACATTAACTACAGGAGAAAAATCCATTTTTGGTTCAGTATATAACAGATTCCATTTGTTTTTTTTTTGTTGTTTTTTTTCTTCTCTCCTAGCTTCATTTCACCACACCAGGAGGTGAGTATGGACATGGACAGAATGCCCCCTGATTCAGTGTTTGAGTTAAATATATAAACTATTGTCGGAAACAGATGCATCTTATAGAAAAAGGTAAGTTTAAGTTCAATAGACATATTTGTGTAAAAGGTTTTAATCCTTTTTAAATTATCACAGTAATTTGAAATTCAAGTAGGAAGACTGAAAGACTTTCCAAGGACCTTTCACAGTGTTTAGAGTCATATTTTCTATATCTTCTGTTTTAATTGGACTTTGGCTGCTTTTTACTGTTTGAGCTGCTGCATTTTTTTGCAGTATGAATTTAATTTGGCAAGTTTAAAACTTAATACATTATCTAGAGCACACCAAGCAATTGCAGATTGAAAAAGTTGAAGAGGGATATGCAAAAAAACCACCCAAAAAAATCACAAATAGACTTTACATTACAAAATAATCCCATTAGTCAGTTGGTCATCTGCCGTATGTAATGTTAACAACTCATAACTCTTTAGGAATTACTTCGATTGGAATAACAATGCTGATAGTCTTTAGAGTAACTTATTGGATTTCAGGGGGTTGAAGACCTTCACTAACTTTAGGGTGGCTTCATAGTTCTTCTGTAGTGTACTTTGTTGAAGCACCGGAGTATCTACAGCTGAGAGGCTTTAGGATGAGCCATGGACCCATGCAGGTTTTGGAAGACAGTAAAAAAAATGAGCAAAAATGCTATCACTGTTGTGCAATGTTTCTCAATCGATGCATAAAACTGCAGAGCAAGAGAGCTTTTTTAGTGAAATACAATCAGTGCACTAAGGACATTATCAATAATCTTTCATCCTAGCCACTATCAAACTTTATAAACATCATTCTCCTCTAACAAACATATAATGAGTTCACATCCCAGCTGGTAAAATCACAGTTTATTCCCATTTTTGTAAATTGTTTTTCGTTTTATAACATTTTGTGAACCATCCAATATGGTTGCACATTTAATTAATTTTTTTTTATTATTATTATGCACATTTCATTTCTACTTGTTTTTATCTGTACAATATTTCTATTTTTTTTTGTGGTGCTCTTTTCAATTACCTTAGGCTAATAAATGGTAAGTGATCTTTAGCAAGTGCTAGAAACCCCAAAGCCCTTTACCCAACACCATTTCAACACACTTCTACAAAATGAAAAAGGTAAACATGTGAGTAAATGTAGCCATGACTGTCCTGGGGCAGAAGCAAGACTGCCATGGCTACTGAACACCAACAGCAGACAAGGTGGGTGTCTGGCCAAAGGACATAATTATCTAAGACAGACGGAGAGAGGGCTCAATCTGGCAACCCTTAGGAATTTCCACACTGAAACAGTTAAGGATTATTCTATTCTATTTGTATGGTTGTGGCCTAATGCGATGGATGGATGGATGGATGGATGGATGGATGGATGGATGGATGGATGGATGGATGGATGTACAGTTAATTTACAGAAACCATAGATCAATCGGTCCCCCATAAAATCTGCCATTATTTATCAAGGTCAACATTAATTATAATTAGATGGAAAAAAAATTGCATTTCCTGGGAAAATTAGAAAACTTCAAAATACTTGGAAAAAAATCCCTCTAAAGAATCGATGAAACAAAAGTAACAGTAGAAAGAAGTGATTGTAAATAAGCAAAAACTACACTTAAAGAATAAAAAAAAACCAAACCACTAGCAATTTCCAGATTTTTGAAGAACGTAAAATTTTACACATTTTAGGAAAATCATAACCTTCACACTTAAGTTTCTAAGATCGAGCAAACTGCTCATAAATAAATAAAATTCCTCAATAATGCAAAGAATGTTAAAAATAAGCTTGGACTTGAGACAAACATTTATCTTGCACAGTTAAATTACTTAGGTATTTTGTTTCTTCAACAATTACTTTATTTTATAATTTCCCTTGAAGGGCTTACTCTCCTAGTGAATAATATCTACTGGATGTGTTCAAATAAAAAAAAAATTAAAAAACACTGTATAAATCCCAAAGGGAATAAAAGTTAAATGATACTGTCGGTATTTAACACTTTTCTGGGGAGGATGCTAGAAGAAACAGCTTTAATTTCCTGCTCCTCTCTCTTCTCCTTGCTCCTGCCCTCCATCTTCAGCGCTTCCTTCTCCAGTCAGTTGGTACTTTTTAAAATTATTATTAAAAATACTAAAAGTATTATTTCACCTTCTTCTAAAAAACATAATTTTGTATTTATGCAAAACCACAGAAAAACGCTTAAATCATTTTTCTTTTTTATAGTCCAACTCAGATGCTGCTTATATCTTTATATTTTATTTCAAGGGTGGCTTAAGACAAATCCAAGAATTCTAACCTATGCCCTGCATTTTTTTGTGTGTGTAAGCTCTTGAAGATTTGACTCCAATTGCAATCTGCACCTTAAAAATCTATCTAAAACTCTTAAATGGGCTATGTATTACAATCCTCTCAAGGCTGCATGGTGTTTGGGCATTTTATTCTACCACATTTCTTCCTTCCACTAAACCTTCTATTCACCTCCTTGGAAATCTTGGTATGGGTGCACTTAGCTTTAGGGGAGTGGCGGCCTAGTGGTTAGGGCATAGAGCTTGGAATCCTACCGCTCTGAGGTCGAGCCCCACTATCACAGACTGCCACTCTGGCTCTCTGAGCAAGACTGTTAACCCCACACTGCTCCCAGTGCGCTGCACAATGGCAGCCCACTGCTTCTTCTTCTTCTTCTTGTGAGGTTTTATGGAGATTGCCAAACTACTTAAAAGTGCATTACTACCATCAACTGATAAGGAGTTAAGCAAGGAAACATACTCACCCCCAGAAAAAAAAGTATGTATATTTCTTTCTTAACCCAACATAATAAATACTTTTACCCTCACAATTTCTAATTTATCTTCAAGTTATCGTCACTTTGCCAGTTTCTTATGGTCCTATTGGTTTTCCCATCATGCTTTCAACCATTTTACCAGTTTTAATCTCTAACTTCAAGATACTTTTCTGCAGCTTTCACTATTATTTTGATTTTTTTTTTTTTTCTGTTTTCCTTGTCATCTGAGCACTACAATTGATCACTTCTACCATGAAAGGAACAAAATCTTTCTTTTTTACAATCAATGAATCTTCTTCAATTTTGGGACACTGGCAGCCCACTGCTGCCCAAGGGTATGAGTTAAATGCAGAGGTAAATTTCTCCCATGTGAAGTCAATAAATTTCAATTAAAAAAGTGATTGAGTAAACCATGCATGTTTACCTTTCATTGAAATAGAATTTCAGATTTTTCGTTCACTATTGATAAGATATAAACATTTTTAATTGCTATGGAATCTTTAGCTTTTGAATTGAATTCTAAACATAAAATAATTTTCTTATTAAAATAGATAATAAATGAACTTAATTTAGATTTAATATATATATATATAACATCATATGTGTTTGCAGTGTTGTCAACTCTCACCCATTGGGAGTGAGACTCACCCATCTCAGTGTCTTCACACACTCTCACTCCATATTCCCAATTTCTCACACTAAAACATGACAGACCTTAAGACTCAACTCCATTTCACTTATTTATGTAAAAAAATACCATGGTGATCAAATTCCAGTCTGCATTTTTAATACAACCTTAGTGCTAACACACGAGGACATGCCAGTTTCATATGCAGTTCGTATTCCCACCTATTTACTGTGCCAGATATTGAACAAAGACAGTTCTTACGAGGTATGTCATTTTAAATTTTATCTTTTCTCATCTGCACTAAGATTGAAGTTGTCTATACCATGGTACAATGTGGGATTCAGAAAAAGATGTCGAAATGTCTGAAAGGTCAGATACAGGCGAGACCAAC
>NW_015150580.1:356797-361479 GCF_000732505.1 Cyprinodon variegatus
TATATATATATATATATATATATATATATATATATATATATATATATATATATTTGTGTGTGTGTGTATATGTATATATGTACACATGTAGTTGTATCAATATCTGCATGCCTTGATTCAAATGAAATGAAATCAGTCTTTTTCAAGTACTTTTTGACAATATTTATTGTCATGAAACAAGGAGCTGAACGTCCATGTCTTATTTACTGAGTAAAAGTAAGATGTCATATGCGAAGGAAAACTAAGCATAACATTAAAATTGTGCATGCTCTCAAGTGTCTGACTTAAAAAAAAACATTTGGAGGCAAGCTGGATTTCCATTGTTCCCATCTGAACTCTCTCAAACTATTGAACCATTTCAATGTAACACATGTAATAACTGAAGATTTTGAACAATCAGTTTTTTTTTTCTTTAGCTTTCAGAGCCATTCTCATGCATGTGTGGTGGTGCTCATGTGTATGAATGAAACTTGAACGATAGAGTTTGTCTAAGTCTCTTTCAGAACTTTCACTGCTTCTGAAATTTAAATAATCCATTTCTTGCTTCCCAGTTTCCAGTTTAAGTTTCAAAAACATGAATATGTTTTTATGTAAAACGCTCCATATTTGCTTTGCCTGGATGTTTTTTCTCGAGTCTCTTTCAGCTTCTTACATGCTTCTATCTAGGGGTGTAAATAATAATTGTTTTGTATCGATGCATCGATCCAACAGCTGACGATCCTATGCATCGACACGTCTGCAAGAGTATCGATTCATGTTTATTTTTATCCATTTGCTCCTGGATGTAATTCTGACTCCCGTGCTGCGATGGCGCTAAACCTATTTTGCCCTCCTGCCTCGCTTCCTTTAGCCACTACCCTCTGTCTGCTTGCACACACACACTCACGTAAACACAGAGGCATTATTATTTTTCAGTGAATGAGGTTTTCTTAGGCCTAGGTGGAGTACAACTTTGCTACTTCTGTTATTTGCTTTTGTTTGTCAAATAAAATACATAATGATATTACAGCTACAGTCTAGCCTGTAAGGTAAAAAAAATGTACCAATTAATTAAATTGAATCCTATGGTGGTGTATTATCAAAAATAATCAAATCGTTGGTTCAGGGAATTCATACTGAATCGATTCGCCATGGTGGGTGTGATTTACACCCCTACTTCTATCCATGATGGTGTTGTTTTTAGCTCTATTTTCCCGTTAGCGCTGCATTCCTTTTCCTTTTCCCTAGCTAAAGAAAAGCAACTTGCAGCTTCATTCTTCTACCCTGATGTTACTCTGTAAGGATGGTGCCGTGCTTTTTCTCTTGCGGCCATGACTGTGATGTGAATGACTAAACGTTGCCCACTAACTCTTCTCTTCTTAAGCTGGGCCTCCCTGCAGCTCCTCCAGTGTCACCATGGACTGGACCTCTTAGGTGCTTCTATGTTAAATGCTTTCCATTTTTAGTTGTCCTGTACACTTTCCATTTTCTGAGATGTTGAAAGCTTGTCAAACCAAGTAAAGGGGGCTGAATTTAAATGTAGGCCATACTTTTCAGAGGTGTACTAAAATATGAGAGCCATTTAACCCTTTTTCACTTCAAAGTGATGCCTTACACTGTGTTGGTCTGTCACATAAAATGGCAACAGACTACATTAGAACGTGTGGTTTTAATGTTAAATAATATAGAAAGTACCGGTAAGAAGTTTTTAGCCCTATCAATACTTTTGCAAGTTGTTATCCTATTTGAGCGTTACAGGGTTGATTCTTTATCAGTCTGGTTTCCTGGTATCAGAGGTCTACAGCAGCACGGAAGTTATTTTCTCTGGGAATCAGGAAAAAACTGTCAAAACATTCTTAGTTTATTAAGTCATTACAGTACACAGCAGATGTAAACAACCCAGATAAATAAACATCATGCCTCAGATTTTTGGATTTATCTAATTATGTCAACAACAACAAAAAAAAAAAAAATCTGTTAACTTCTGCAGATTACCAACAGCTAGTTCCTGCTGATCATTGTTATGTTCAGCAACTTTTGTCCACTGCTTTACAATTTTTAAAGACTCTTTTTGGTTTAAAGAGTAAAATGAACTGTGTTCCACCCTCTAAAGTTTGTTTTTCTGAGTTGCATTTTCACCACTGACTGCATTTAGCCCCCTTTTTTTCCTAGCCCTGTTAATCAGAAAGAACATGCGCCTTTTATTGTGCATCTGCATGGTGCTGATGATCATTGCTCTATGTAGAATGGTGATGGTCACTCATTTTTCCAGGTCATGATAGGCTGCTGCTTAGCGAGCAGAATTTACGCGAATTACTCATACATGCATGGATCTAATGAAGCACTGCTCTGGGTATGAATTAGATAAAAGAATAGCATTGTAACACAAAGGTTTAGAAATTGTCCCCCATTTGCTAAAATGCAGGTGTCTTTGCTAAATGTTTATTAGTGTATCGACCCTTTGACCTAAATCTGGGCTCCCTTTCTCAGGACTCTGTCCAGTGTATTTCAACACCAATGCAGGCCACAATGAAATTTGTCAAAATAACACAGAATTTAGGCCAATATGTTGACTTTTAATGAGCGCAACCATTACAGAAGCGAAATTATTTATTTAGATTTTTTATTATGTTTTATTTCTTTACACTTTATCGTTACTGTTACTTTCATGAATAATGTTAATGTTCATGTATCCTTTGCACCTTGTGCTTTTTTTACTTCTTGGCCAGGACAATCTTGTAAAGCTGATTCCAAATCTCAATTGATTTTTGAACTTGTTAAATAAGGGTTAAATACAAAATAAAAAGAATATAAATGAAGCCGAACTGACCGATTGTTTTACCTACCCAGTAAAATGCAGCATTACTGCACCAGTGTGTTCCAACCTTAACTTGGCTGAAGGAGGATATGGACATTGCCTCCAACATAAGGAAAAGATCAAAAGAAAAAAAGAGTAGGCTTAATTACCAAAGAGACAAAAAAAAAAAGACTATATAGATGTGCAACCTGTGTTGCTGTCAGAGGCTTTATCCTGTATTAGTAAACTTATTTGGTAGAATTTTTACAGCATGCATGGTGAATATTTGCAAAGTGTAGCACCATCTAAATGTGGAGTTCCACAGGGCTCCACTTAGGGCCACGTGGTTCTTTTGTCATTGCTATTATTTCCTTTAGAAAGTGTTTTATTCCATTTATCAGCTTTGTTGGTGATAGTTACAGCAAAACGTCTCAATGCTACTTTTTGTTTAGTTAGTTGTAAACAAGGTTGTCATTGATAATGGAATTTTGACTCCAACCACTGTATTTCTAGGACGGAAAAAGCATATATGACTCAAATAAACAAAATTATTCAAAATAATGCATTTTATTTTTTATATGTAGCAAGACCCCCCCCCAGTATTTTATGAATCTATGTCAACAAAGATTGTTTTTAGCTCAATAGCTTTTTATGTTAACATAAGCTTGAGGTGTCTGAATTTGTATTCCTATACAACCCAGCACTGATGCAGGAGTGTTTATGATGGAAAAGCCTCATAAACCATTTTGATAAAAGGAAAGATGGGCAGAAATGTTTACATCTATTATCTGTAATGAATTTCTACGGCCTTGTGAAAGTGAGTGCGACATACGAGACTGAGATAATCTGTCAAAAATTCCCTACATGGTATTAAACTTTTAAACGATAAAGCGAAGGGAATAAAATTAGATTCTTCTGGAAATCCCACTGAACACCAAGATCCAATTCCTTCAAATCTTTATCCATTTTCACGCATTTGAGGGTAAGATTTGGTTTCCCAGCAGTCAATGGGTGTTTTGTAATGCTTCTACTAAACATGCCACTGCACACTGAGCTCTTGTAGTCTCCATTAGTGAGGGTTCGCAGCTGAAAGACACCTGCTGATGCTGATTGATGGATGATTTCAGGAGGTGAAACTAAACCTTTGACTGCACCTTTTAAACAAGCTCCATCAGGTTTGTGCTGCTTTGCACCTGTGCGCGTCTATAAAAGATGAAGACCTCATGCTAATGATTTCTCTGTTCTCATATAGATTGAAAAGTTTCTCTCAAAAATTGTGGTAGACGATTCTCTCAGGGTTTCCAGGAATGCAGTGGTGGGATGACTCATTAGATAAAAGAGAAGCTGCTGCCACATCATGGCTGGAGAGGATCGGTGGGGTGCACGGCTGATGCACTTTTAATACTTTATGTGTTGACCGAGGATTCGCTAATGAGCACTCTCTGAGGCCTCTGTGGCTGTCAGGGCTCACTCTGCATCTATTTCTGTCTCAGCAAAACTTTTTGTCTTGCCATTTAAACTGCTCTCATAATAGGCCAAATAGCTTTGTTGGTGGAGGTGGAAAAAATGTTTCTCTTTTAGCCATTTTGCAGAGGCCCTGGAAATAATTGCTGCTGTCTACAAAATGTATAGCAGTGATTACAAATTGGTATGGTTGTAGTAGAGCCAGGGGAAACTATAAAATTGATTTGCTTGATTTGCTGTTTTTTTTTATAGTCTAATATGTTTCTGTTTTGGTTCACTTCTACATTATTAGAAATGCAAAATGAAAAGAACAATTCTAGTGAGATCTTTCTTAAAAAATGGTGAAGGATATAAAAATAATCTCTTTTTATTTGAGTCGGGGTTAGAGCTGCTGTTTGTTTTATCGATTATTCAATTATCGATATAGTAAAAGTTTTTTTTT
>NW_015150580.1:361575-371323 GCF_000732505.1 Cyprinodon variegatus
CTGCTCTAAGTGGGTCACTATGTTAAAGGCACATTTTACAGTCTCTATACTCCAGTTAATGATTAGTCGATTACTGAATAAGTTGATGATTGTTTCAATAACCAATTAATCTGATTAATTGTTTCAGTCCTAATTGGTGTACAGATATCTTTTTTGCATAATTTGGAGGATTTTACCTTATTTGAGGATTTTCTGTGCTGCAGGGAAATGGCTCTTTTTGTGTATGTTAAAAAACAGATTAAGAAATTTTTGTTTTTTATTTATCCTTAAAGTAGAAATGAAATATTTTTTTCATTCAAGATTTTCACAACAGAAAAACAAAATCAGTTTTCACATCTCAGAGAGATTTGGAAAAAAACCCGGATTGCTTCCTTATAATTATTAATAGACTGATTTTTAATTATTTATTTTTTTGTTAGAGTTCAGAATTAGGCTTGAGCTTGTTGTTTTGGTGATTAACATCTTCAGCTGCATGTTTTTAGATCTGTTAGATCTGCAGTGAGAGTAAGAGGGAGAAGAAAGGGAACCTGGAGATGAAATTGAGACAAAATACAAGTGTGAAGATAAAGAGAGAGAGACAGGTGGAACAATGGAGCTTTATGAACGAGACTTATTGAAAGTTGGCGAGTTTAAGTTCCCGGGGCAACCATCCAAAGCAATGGGCAGTATATAGGAGAGCAGCAGACGAGAATGCAGGACGGAAGACGAGTGTCAGGGGTGATTTGTGACTGAGGGATGGCTGCGGGGGGAGATTTTTTATGATTTATGGTCTTTATGATGAAAGGAGGTGGAGTTGAAAGAATATGTTAAGAATTTCATAGGATGTGACTAGAATGGACAGGGTGAGAAATGAGTATGTTACACGGAGAGCTAAGGTTTAGCAGTTCTAAGAGAAAGTTAGGCTGGAAAGGCTGAGATGGCTGGACATGCCTGGGGCTGGGGGAGTAGAAATATCTGACAAATGATGATGAATGAAAAAAAGAAGAAGAAAAAGAAATCAAAACACTACAGACAGAGCTTAGATAGGCGACAAATGCAACAAGTGAGTTTATTTTCCTGCTAACAACATAAATACCTGGAACATGAAATATTATAGACTACCCAAGCAGTCAACTTACAACTATTGCATATTGATATTGGAGTGATATATGTGATTTGGTGTGCAGATATGTCTTTAAAAAGGCACCTGTTCCTGTAATCTGTTTTAATGTTTATATCAAAGATGTTTTCATGGTGTTTATTAGGTTTGTTTTGTTTTAGTCTTTCTTTATCAAAAGGAAAATAACAAAAAATATTTTCCATTTGCATACATTTAAAACATGACTTACCACTAAATCAATATTTTCTTATAAATCATGTATTAAAATGCCTTATACTGGTAGCTACATGTCCCAAGTATTTTGTTTTTATCAATTTATTCCATATTTGTTGAAATCCTGCTTTTGTGTCTTAACCTGTATTTTTGATGCCCTGCTCAGGTTTAAAAGGGGTTACTGCATCTGATTTTTGCTAATGGCTTAGCCAGTAATGTGATGTACTAAGTTAGGAGAGCTTATTGTTATGCATATAACTACCGATCCCTGATGGAGAGAAAAAACATACCATAGGAGTATAGGATATTATGGCCAAGACGACAATCGACAGGTAGCGCCTGTCCTACATATCTATCTGTCATCACAGTCATTATACAGTATGATAGCCGCCGTGCTCCTAGCCTGGCTTAGCAGAAGGGCAGCCATGGGTTGTACATTTGTTTGGTTTGGATATTTATTGATGGTCTCAAGGAAATCCATTGTTAATGTTGTGCCAGTTTATAGTTAAAAAAGAACGAGCTCGAAGTTCAGTTCACATATATGTAAAATTAACTAACTCGCGTTCATAGTTCACTTTTTCAAAAAATGAACTAAGTTTACAAACCTATAAATGAACTAGTAGAACGCATTAGAACCTTACATTTTACCCTTTAAATGTGTGATCATAATATACAGAAAACACTGAAAAATACTGGATGCTGTAAAGCCTTTATATAGCCAAATTACACAGAAGTTCAGAAACATACAGGAACATTCAGGTTCTGCTGAAAAGATCTGGAACAAAAATTATTTCTTCCGTTCCTCATTGAATGGCAGATATTTCCCAAGATAGCTTGGATGCTTTAACTCGATGCGTCACTTTAAATTTGAAGTGAACTTGGCTGACGTATGGACTTGTTTAATTACTGGTGAGGACAGTTTGCACAAAAACTTGAGTTCTTTTTTTAGTCTTCCTTTGTTAATTCATAAAACTCTACCAAATGCTCTGCAAAACTGGCATCAGAAATACCAGTAGATGAATTAAGCAGAATAGTTCTAGCAGTAGACATGCTGGTCTGTCATGCTGATTGCTGTAATAAGTGCCGTAAAACCTGACGTTAACCAATGAAATGTGTTCTTAATTGACACAAAAGTGAGCTGTGTGTGCCGCTTATTGCTCCCAAGTGAACGTCGCTCTCGTTCACGTTCAGAACTTCAAAGCTGGTCCGTACAATTCACCGTTCACTAAAAATGTGAACATATTCAGTGAAAGTCATTCATTGAATGCAGTCATGCACAACACTGTCCATAGTATGAGGTTGGAGGGATCAGCAACACAGAATCTCTGAGCCAGCTGCTCAAACCAATACAGCTGATCCTCATTATTAAAGTTGTACTTTAGTATTGAGCATGTTGTTATAATTTACCAACAATAATTTAATTACAAATATTTTCTGTATTGGGGAAAAACAATTACAGTATATTTTATATCTGTGGTTTGAAACAGTGAATTTTTTATTTATTTTTTTTTTTTTACAGTCTTAAAACATTTTTTTTTCAATGTCTCATAGTTTAGCATTGAGGAGGTTTGAGTTTAGCCTTATTTGTAGGCTGCTTTTGGTTTCGGCTTCAACTACTAGTGTAGTATATGTTTTAAATCGTCCAAAAAAGGAAAAGACGGCTGTCAAAGTGAGATTTCTCTTTTGACCTTGAGCTAATTTCGTGCCACAGATTTTATATCTAGACAAATGTAAACAGCTAAGCATAAATTAGGAAGATTATGGTTTTTGAAGTGTAGTTATTCCCGTGGCATCCCTAAAATCCTAAAATGACTCAACAACGTCCCCCGGGAAGATTTGTTTAGCCTTGACGGGCCTCGGTGACGAATTTACCAGAAATACTTTTTGATGCTAATTTCTAATGTTGAGTCATAAATTCTGTTTCATCAGGATGTTGCTCTTCCTTAAGAGAGACTTCAAAGAGTTGTAGTCTAGAAGGGAACCCAGGGAACGCTCAAAGAGGATTTCACTGAATCAACACATCAAGGTTGAGACTGTAGCACAGATTGCCTGTGAGAAATGTCTTCCTCTCACTTTCTTCTCCCTGAAATCAAGTAGAACTGGAGCTCAAAAGAGGGCATGTGGAAATGCAGTTTGTGTTTACGACGGTTTATCCTAGAGGAGGAAATGCTTCCTGAGGATCAGATGGCAGCTTATCTCAAGGACAGTTGGTCACACAAGAAAACACTCTAAATTCCAGCACCATTGTTTCTATGATTCCCATTTTCAAACGGAATTGAAGACTGATGGCCAGGAAGCTGACCAGCTGATAGATAATTTATTAGAATGTTGATGCTGGGTTACATGTTGGAAGCATGAAATAGAAAATGTAGATGCAGTCGGTCAGTCTTTTAACTTCAGTTAAAAGCAATAGTGAAAGGCTTTACGCTGCACTAAACAAACAGAAAAAAATCATCTCCCTCCCTCCGAGTACAGAAAGTGAGCTAATTTGACTGCAGTTGAAACTCAGTCTCAGCTACTTACTTAAATTTCTTTTTTATTAATTATGCAGCTATTCTTCTTCACAAACCTGAGGTGTTTACCATTAAAAAGGTTTTTCCTCTTTTTATTTGAATGCTTTCTGCAATTTACTTGTCTCAGCTTGAAATTGACAATAAATAAAACAAGCCCCTTCCCCACCTGTTGCTGACTTTACTTGTTAGGCTTCCTGTCGGTGTATTCCAGTGTAATGCGCTATTGCCCCCCCCAAAAAAGAGAGAAAATCAGGACAATACACTCATTTTTATGAGCATATTGTCCCTTCAACTGAACCCAGCTCATTTCAGCACAGATGTTGGTTATACTGAATTTTTAGAATCACAATGGAACAATATCCCGAGTTTTAATGAGCGTCACGGCTGTGGAAACTGTTAATTGTAGACATGAGGGAAGTACTGTGAAAACGTTAAGACTGCCAATGCCTCACCAGGGCAGATGAACGCACCACAGCCCTGACAGCAGAGAGTAAGCTCCTCAGCTGGAAACATTTTGGTTTCACCTGGTTTAATTTAGTAAAAAAATCTTCTTTAAGGAACCTTTGGTTTTTTGATTGATAATAAAAAAAAATATTAACAGATTAATCAGTTTGCAAAATAATATTTGCAGCCCTACGTTCAAAAAGGATTACAACTAAATACATAAATTGGAACCTTTTAAAAATGAGTTTAATGAAAGCTTCTGAATTTATGAGCCCCAGTATAGCCTGCATATCAGCGTGAAATGTAATGAGATACATTATAATAATCTTTTTTTCTTTCTAAAATTAAAGAGCTAAAACTTACGCAGAGTTAAAACTAATTGGCTCTCCTCCCTGTGTATTAGAAATAAAGCCAAGTACATAGTGTCATACTTTTCCATTTTTTAGATATCAAGATTTATACTCTATTGCAATAAATGTTATATACTAAAATCCAGTACTTTAACATTGGGTAATTATACCATAAAAATAAATGGGGATGAAAGCAATTCTTGCTGCAGTGTATTCAAATCACATCCAGCTTCAACAGAGGGATGTTTAAGGAACTCATTTCTTCTCTAAGTTAACTCAGATGGCAGATCATGGTGGTACTCAGCTTTCTCTGAGTTATCTAAAAGAACTGACTACAAGGTAAGACATGCAGCGAACAACAACAGGAGGCCTTCTCTCTTTTCTTTCTAAAGGGATCATGGAGTTTGGGTGATATTTCTAAAGTGCAAAGACTGTGTGTTCCTTTTGCTCTAGTATCCTACAGCTGTGTTACTTGATAAGGGAGAAGTGTGCAAGTGTTTCCTACCTTAGCAGTGAACCAGAACACCACTAATAATAATTTTATGCATTTGTGCATCAAAGGGTTAAACCGTTTGTTTTATGTATCCATGCTGAAAGCCCGATCCATCCTCCACCTGTGACCTCAGCTTGTTCAGGGTTATTTTTGTTCTCAGTTAACACATCAGAGCTGGAGGCAATGAGCAGATTTGTAAAAAATAAAATAATCCTCTTTTTGTGAGTCACCCCGACATAAAAGACTATAAACGTTGCTTACTTGGAACAATATATTCGATTCTCATGGTAACCTGTGTGAATATAGTGTCATGGTTCTTACAAAACAATGTAAAGTTAAAATGTAGACAAAGACATACTGGTTGTATTTATAACTATTTTCTTTCATCCACTGATAAAATTTGATTGACAAAAACAGCATATTTTTGCATCTTTTGTCCTTCAGTCTGAACATTGCCTCCAGAAACCATATGACTGTCTTGAACTTATGCTTTATATTAGATTATGTCTTATCTATGACCATTCAATGGACTCCGTTTCACAACAATTACATCCAGCGTTGTTTATGATGTGAAGTAATCTGATATAAGCATTTGCTCTGCATTGTGCAGCAGATGTCGTTCCTCATGACTGAATTCTGATAAACAGAGGATTTTCTATTTAATCTTGTTAATCTGATGGCCAGTTCTAGGTAGCTCCTTCTGAATCAACAGTTGCGTTATGAGAGCAGATATGTTTTTTTTTTTTCCAGTTTAGAACAGATACAAGCCTCTGTTTTTGACAGATGTCCTTCACCATTACTGTTCTCAGGGGTGTAAGAATTAGAACAATTGCTGCTTGCCTTGTTGTTGCTTAAGGGCAGTCTTTTATTTGCAGTCGGTACTTTCCTATTTGAAAGGTTGCTAAAATAATTATTTTTGTGTTATATGTGTATATGTTCTATGTGTGTATATATGTAAATGTATGTATGTATACCCCAGGGAAGAGAACTTGATTATTCATTAATCGTTTTATAGAGATTAAGAATAGATTTTTATTGAAGTTTATTATTTTGATAAGGTGAGAATTTCTGTCTCCAACTGAATCAATTTATTTCCAGTTTCAACTTGATACAGCTTTTAGTTTTTATGTAGTTCTATAGCACCTCCTTAACCCTACCTTATTCTTCATATAACCAGTCCAATATGACTACTTTACTTTTTTATGTTACTGAAAAAATAATCCTATAACTTATGCCGTTATTTTGTTATTCCCAACGCTGGCCGTTATAAACATGCTTCAACAAACCCACTTTCATCGACACAAGGGAAACACGTCCTTGGGTTTATCCAGTGTATCCATTGTGCAACACAATTCTCTTATGAGACAGTTCTGAAAATCCGAATATGATCCAGATGTGTTGTGCTTAAATAGTTCACTAATAGTTTGTGATGATGAATTGGGATTGTAGGCAGCTAGACTGGTAGTAGATTGGAGAAGGTTGAGGATGGGTTAACCAGCTGGTGACAGGATGGACAGGCTTGAGAAACTGGACTGATTGGTGGCAGGCTTTAAATTGACAGACAATGCCTGCATAGACTGGTGACTGACTGACCGACAGGCTGGAGGCAGGTAGAACAGACAGGTGAAAGGCAGAGGTGGTCAAGGATGTAGGGAGGTGGTGCTCACAATCAGTGGAGTAAAGTTTATAAAGGAAAAGTGGGAACAATCTGGGGAAGACTGAGAGAGACGGGCATGAAATTATAGGCATGATTGCAGCTTGGAGGAATGAGAGTGATTAGTAAAGAGGCAGATGCATCTGCTCATTCTAATTAACAGAGTACCCCCCCCCCCAAAAAAAAATAAAAAAATAAAAAATAAATTATCGGCAGGTTGCATGACAAATTCAGTTAATTTGCTTTGTCAGAATCTCTGAAAGGTGACTGAAGGGTCAACTATCTAATCACGTTGTCAGCAGCACTGGAGAGGATTATCTATTTTTTACTCTGTACATCTTCAACTTCTACTACTCTGATGACTCTGTACTCATTTTTTTGTGCATTTCTGATCCAGCCAACAACTGCAGACAGTCGGTGAACTGATGTGGCATAGTGAAAAAAAAAAAAAAAGAGGAAATTAATTGGAAAAAAGTGTAATACGCCATTTTGCTTGTTTTTTCTGAACCCGCAGATATAGCTCTGAAATCATTCAAATGTTGCTGCTTAAAGGTATAGTGGAGGATTTTCCCAAATAACTGAAAAGACCCGCTCTCTCCGCTTTAAAAAAATAATGCACACGTATAACCCTATACCCGCTCCCGAGAGGGAACGCCTATTAAACGCATGCAAGAGTATGCACACGATCATTTCTCTTCGTACACGCTGTGTTTAAAAGTTTCTATTTGCATCGCCCATACAAGCTTACTTTCCAAAAGAAGATGTGTATTTTTTTCACTATTTCAGACTGATAATTGAAAGTTGGGAGGAACACTTATTTTGATGACCCACCCAGAAAAATAACATCTTTCCACTATACCTTTAACAAATGGACAAACCTGGGGAAACTTTGTATTAAAATAAAGTGTGTATATTTGTATACCTTTATATCATAGCCAAGTATATGTGATGGTTTTATGATTTTAGGAAACATACCCTAAAAGGGAAAAGAAACATCATAGAAGTGAGCTGACAGTATAAGACACACCGGCAAAGCCTCACAATATCTCTAAATCTTCCAGGTACTGGTGGCAGAAGCAGTGTAACTTCATATTAGAGGAGGTTTAAGTAGACTTATGCTTGTTAAATTTTATGAAAACACCCAAGGAGCCCATGTTCCTTTTTGTCAGCCTCAAAGGAAGACACGAAGACAGCGGGACATTTGGGCTGTGCGTCCTGTTAGCTTTTGCAGACGGGTGGTCTCCCTGGTATCCTCTGCATTGATTGCGGACATTCTACGCAACTCTGCTCTTTGTCTGAAGGGAGTCATGCTGTGTTGCTTTGGCTTGCTTGACAGATGGCTAATGGTGTATAACACGCCAAAGTGAAACAAAGGTCACTGGTGCAGATATGTGCTGTTACATAATTTAGATTCAGCAAGCTCAGATTAGCATGCGAGAGCTTTCCGGCAGGCGACACCTCCAGTTACAGCACTTGCTAATTTTAGACACATTGTTTAGTACGAGGAAGAAACTAGTCATGCAATTATTCAATAAAAATAAAGGGTGTGTTGGATCCACAAGTCTTTTTTTATCCTATAACATCTATTTTTTTTCCTTGTTTTTGCATTTGTACTTGTATCTGATTTTAACAAATACAACTTGAGCTAATCCAAATCTTAACTAATTTCCAAATTCAAGGTTAGTCATTAATTAGAAATCTACTCAGGCAGTGTGTGTTATAAAGGCTGAATTTTTTTAGTAATCTTAAATAAGGTCACGATAAAAAATCTCCCTTCACAATCTGGCTACAACCTGAACAATTACTGTCTGTGGATTCTTTAAAACTTTAGAGTTTTGCTCAAAGTGCAATATATTGAATGGAATATTATTTTAAAAAGAATTTGCTGAAATCTTGCTTTCATGTAATCTCTGTAAATCCAGGTTTTGCATTGTCTTCTCTCCAGATGTGGATGCATTGTTTCTTCTTTATTGGAGACTAACATCGTTTTATAGGAAGCGACAAAAGATCTAAAAGTTAGCTGCTGGTTGTTACAAGACTCACAGACAAGGCGAATTTACTTATATAGCACAATTTAGTACAAAGACAATTCAAAATACTTTGTGAATTAAAGAGTAAAATAGAAGGAAGGTAAAAGTAAGTAAAGATAAAAACATGATAAAAGCAGGTAGTAAAGCAAAACAGTTGGATCTTAAACTAGTTATACCTTATTTAACAGTAACAGTCAAAGGCAGCTCTAAGCAAATGTTTTTTTTTATGTTTGACTTAAAGGACTTTGGCTTTCAGCACGTTTACAGTCTTCTGGGAGTTTGTTCCAGATAAGTGCAGCATAGGAACTATATGCTGCTTCTCCATGTTTGGTTCTAGTTCTGGGTGAAGAGGGTCGACCGGAACTAGAAGACTTGAGTGGTCTTGGAGGTTGATACAGTGACATTAAATCTGTTTTCTATTATGATCTATTCAGTTATGTACAGGATTTTAACATCTATTCTCTGCGCTAGAGGGAGCCAGTGGAAGGACTTCAGAACCATGCTGATGTGTTCTACTTTCTTGGTTTGGGTATTAACACAGGCAGCAGCGTTTTGGATCAGCTGGAGCTTTGTGATAGAGTTTTTAGGCAATCCTGTGAAGCCACTGTTGTAATAATCAATTCTAATAAAGATAAATGCATGAATCAGTTTTTCTAGATCCTGCTCCGACATTAGTTCTTTAATTCTGGAGATATTCTTCAGGTGATAAAAGGCTGACTCAGTAACTGCCTTTATGAGCCTCTGAAGGTTCAGGTCTGAGTTCATCATGACACCAAGATTTTGGCCATAATATTTGGTTTCTAGCTGCAGTAGCTGAAGCTGTGAGCTAACTCTGGATCTCTCCTCCTTTGGTCTAAAGATTACCTCAGTTTTCCATCCGTCCGTCCGTCCGTCCGTCCGTCCGTCCGTCAGTCAGTCAGTCAGTCAGTCAGTCAGTCAGTCAGTCAGTCAG